>NC_067490.1:20540935-20553435 GCF_947179515.1 Apodemus sylvaticus | reverse complement strand
GGGCTTGATCTATTTTTTCACGGGGGTGGGGTGGGGGGTGTTTCCGGGGCGGGGCAAGATTGGGATAAGAACTAGGGACACCTGAAAGCACCTGAGTCGCTTGGAGCTGTGTAGCTGAACTTACCACGCAAGGGTCTGATCCGCCACCGTTTCAATGACAGTGTAGAGGGCAAAGACTATCCAGTACATCATCCAGCGGACCTGGAAGTCATAAAGGCACCCATGAAAGCATTGGCTAGGACGGCTGCAGGACTTCCCACACAAATCCACCATCCGGGATGTTCAGGCACGAGGATTCCCTCCAAATTTAAGGCTAGCCTGTGTTACTGCATAGTAGCCTGGATGAAAGACATTATTTGCTCTGAATCATTTTACATAAATATACACACATCTCTGGATTTATAATATATTGGGGTCTAGTACAGAGGCTCAGTTTTTAACGGGTTTTATCTATGACTTTGTGGCACGACTACACCAAGTATCTAGAACAGAGTCAAGAGCAAATCTCTAAGGTCTGATACAATGTAACTAAGTAGCCAGAATGAAAGAACTATTTGATGCATACATATATATAAAATGATACAAGATGTGATGACATGCAATGCTCATTGGTTTTCAAATATTTGCATTTTTTCTTTTTTTCTTTTTGTTTGTTTTTGCTTTTTGGATTTGGTTTTTTTGAGACAGGGTTTCTCTGTATAGCCCTGGCTGTCCTGGAACTCCCTCTGTAGACCAGGCTGGCCTCGAACTTAGAAATCCGCCTGCCTCTGCCTCCCAAGTGCTGGGATTACAGGCGTGCGCCACCACCGCCCGGCTGATATTTGCACTTCTTTAGGTATGATGATGCATATCTTTAATTCTAGGACCTGGGAGGTGGAAGCAGGTGGATCTGCGTTCGAGGACAACCTGGCTTACATACTGAGCTCCACACCAGCTAAAGTCACACAACGAGACCTTGTCTCAAGTAAATAAATAAATATTTGTATTCTTTATTTTTCCACGTACAGAAATTATTCACAGACCAAAGACCTATCGTAGGACGGTTATATCCATTACCAACAAATCCATAAAGCAGTCATGCAGTGTGAGAACCCAAGGTACAGCAGCAGTTCGGGAGATTTTGATTTCCTGCTTGCTGACCGAGGGCATCCTCTCTAGTAGTCCCTTGCCCTTGGCTGTCTCTTGGCACTACCCCTTTCATAGGCAGATGCCACATTAGTTATTCTTAAACTCAGAGTCTCAAATGTATACCTGTTTTTCAATACCAGCAGATCCACTTTCAAGTAGGTTCAGGTTTTTTTGTTTGTTTGTTTGGTTGCTTGGTTCCCTGATCAACAATATAAGCAAACACACAACCCTACAACAGCCGCTGGACTTGGGACTGCTACGTACATAATATAGCAATAATGCCTTTAACCCCTATATTATTATGGGATGCAACTGCATCTGTCATAGCTAAGTGGCAGAGAGGTAAGAGGGCTTTCTCAGGGTCACTTTGCCAGGGAGTGGATTCAGGCTGGCTGACTCTGGGATGGACTAGATAGCTAGCTATACCACACGCACACGGATAACCAGGAGGAGCTCCGTCACACCCATTGCTTCCTTCAGTCTGGTCCACGCCAGTGCCCTGATAAGCATGTGTAAAAGTTGTGTAAAGAGTCTTACTTAAAGTTAGCACACACCTACCTTGGGTGGCTTTGTGGCATTTTCTTTTTCTTTTTTTTTTTTAAAGATTTATTTATTATATCTAAGTACACTGCAGCTGACTTTAGACACACCAGAAAAGGCTGTCAGATCCCCATTACAGAGATGGCTGTAAGCCACCATGTGGTTGCTGGGACTTGAACTCAGGTCCTCTGGAAGAGCAGTCGGTGCTCTAACCACTGAGCCATCTCTCCAGCCCTTTGTGGCATTTTCATATGTGCCCCGGGGCCTGGGGCCCTGTTCTGATAATGTCCTTATTCACCACTCAGTTTTGAATAGATGTTTGTCTCCCTGTCTCACAGACAACGTCAACAACAGGTAACTCAAGGCTGGGTGTAGTGAGTGGTGGAGGCCTTGCCTAGGTTGTCTAAGCCCTGATCCTCCCCGGCTCTGCAGACATCACGGACCCCTGGACCTGGAGGTACAGGCAGTTGTGAGCCGCCAGATGGAGAACAGGAACTGAGTCCTGTCCAAGAGCAGTAAGTGCTCGTATTTGCTGGGTCTTACTTGGCTCCAGCTCTATTGTCTATTTTCTTTTTAAAGAGGAAGAAAAGCAGTGATTCTTTTGTAGGTAAACTGAACCTTCCCCAAACTGCATCAACAGCCTAGTCTCCCCATTTTCCCTGTGGTACTGACTGTATTATTATTATTTATTAATTTTAGACAGATATTGCTTTGTAGCCAAAGTTGGCTTCACACATGTGACAATCCTCCTGCCTCAGCTTTCTGAGATTACAAGCATGTCTGGCACTGGCTATAATTTGGTATAAACAAAACCCTATGGTATAAATTTGTCTTTTTTGTTTGTTTGTTTTGGTTTTTTTGGATTTGTTTTTTTTTCCGAGACAGGGTTTCTCTGTATAGCCCTGGCTGTCCTGGAACTCACTCTGTAGACCAGGCTGGCTTCGAACTCAGAAATCCGCCTGCCTCTGCCTCCCAGAGTGCTGGGATTACGGGCGTGGGCCATCACCGCCCAGCATAAATTTGTCTTTTGTGAATGAATTCCCTGACAGTCTGCTCTCTAGAAAGTAAGGGGATTGAATTCTTATCAGAAACACGGACCTTGCATGTCCCTGGAGCTTAGGCAATGATTAAATGTCACTCGGTGAGTCTGTGGTGTTCAGGGTTTCAACCGCAGAGAAAGCCAACCTTGGCAATGTGCTGCCCGAGTTTCACAGTTATGGATCTAGTTGGGATTTTACACGGAACAATTACCCAACAAAGCCTTATGAAGACTGCGCTTCAAGGCCACCCAGCCTCTGTTTAAGGTTTTTCCCAGAGGAAAGGCCAAAAGTCAAGGTTAAAAAAATAGGGGGGGGGGGGTCAGCTCATAAAACTGTACCTAAGAACACAAGAAGTCCAAGACCTAAGACAGTTTTCACGTCAGATAAAAATACTGATAGCAAAGTGCAGCATTAAATTTAACAGCAGTAAGTTCTGTGAAAGCCGTCACTTTGACTGTCCTCAGCATGTCTACAGGCCCTTCTGTGTCTGTAGGGAATGTTTCTCAATCCCTGCAGATCCAGAGTCTGCTGTCACTGTCATCGAAGTCTCACCTATAACGTGGCTTAGTATTTGCAGATAACCAGGACGCATCCTCTTGATGACGTCATCTCCAGCCTACTCATAATATCTTACAGGATGCAAACCCTTCCTTCTCCTTCCTCTTCTCTGCAGGATCCTGACCTGTTGATCCCCCTGCAGGTGCTGGCATTGCAGGTGTGTGTTACCACAACCAGCTCCATCATCATTTCAAGGGAGCACACTCAATGGCCACAAAAGACATTAAGTGCATCTTCCTAAGAAATACGTCTCCAACAAGGCAATACGCACACCTATAAGCACTAAGATGAACACACACACACACACACACACACACACACACACACACACACCTCTGACTCATCTTTCATATAAAACATGATACACAGTTCATTCCTAAGGACAGAGGTGCCATCATTAGCAACGACATGAAGTGACACACTGTATCCAATCTTACTGTACTGTCTACTTGCCACGGGAAGAGTCGCAAGGAGGTCAAATGAGATCCAGCTCAGGAGATACAGGAGCTTGTCATCAAGTCCCATGACTTTCCAGCCCCAGGACCCACAGGGTAGAAGGAGAGACACTCCTTCCTGCAAGCTGACCTCTGACCCCCACGTGTGCTCTGCGGCACGCACGGGAACAAGCACAGGCATAGCCACGCGAACAAATACATGCAATTTCCATAAAGACGAGCGGCGAAGCTGGCAGCTTTGGCCCACGGGATTTTAATATTTCCACGAGATGACATTGCTATTGAAATTATGAGACTATCAGTATCAGATGAGGCGGGTCAGAATAATCTAAGGAATAATCTAGGTGAGAAGAGGAAAGCCTCCGAGGAAGGGGCAAACACGCGTCCTCTGCTGGGACAAAGGGAAGAGGAAGGAAAAAAAACCTTGCTGTGTAGGTAAGAGGTCTTGATGTGGGGAAACAGGAAAGAGCGCTGCAAGAGTGGACACTTCTGGCCCCGCTCTGCCACAGGATGGCTGTCACGTGTTAAGAGCAGCCATGCCTGGCTTTGAGAACAGGAAAGATTTAGGAAAGGTTCCTTTCTGTTGCCTTTTTGTTTTCTGAGACAGGGTTTCTCTATGTAGCCCCAGCTGTCCTTGAACTCACAGAGATCTGCCTGAGCGCTGGGATTCAAGGTGTGGGCCACCAGGCTCCCCTTGAAAAGTTGCTGTTATGGGTAGGGAAAAGAGCTGAGGGAAAGCCGTATCTGACTCTGACCAATGATGCCTCTGGCTGCTTGGCCACAGAACGAGGGTGCAGCAGGGAGTCTAGGGCAATGGAGGAGAGGCACAGGACGGCAATGGAGGAGAGGCACAGGACGGCAGCGCCTGAGTGCCCTGCTCCTCGCCTTTGCAGGTGCGTGGGGCTGAATGTTCCACTCTCACGCACAGCACACAGCGTGACCTGGAGCCGGTGGTGTGTACCTCCGGGCTCTGTCCTCTTCCTGCTGGCTAGCAGTGTTGAAAGTGAGCACTGAGCAACAGCTGTCGGGGAGGGGGGCTAGGGGGTTGATTCCTCTCTGAGATGGAAGGCCTTGCTTCCTAAAAGGCTGGCACAGGACAGAATAAATCCCCATAGCCCTCCGACTTCTTGCTGCGGTCATAATCAAAGCATCTTAGCCCATAGACAAGGCCCTGCTCTCATCTTTGGAAACTGAGGCTAGGGTCATCATAGCAATGGTTCTAGAATGAGCTATGTACCCACCGGGGCCTATTATGGGCTAGCAGGGGCACAGCGAATGACCGGCAGTGATGGAGACATGGAGACTGTTTACAGGGGCTCTGGTTGAGATCGCCTCAGTGACTCTAAGGAGCATCTGGGAAGCAACGGGTGGGTGGGGAAACACAACATTTTAGCACAGCAGACTGAGACAGAGCAAGAGGAAACTGATCCTCCATTATGACTGTGGTGCCCAGGAGGCGTGGCTTCTGACTGAGCTTGTTAACTCTCCTCCTGTGTTGCCCGTGACTGTGGGTTTAAGCAGCACCCCCTCCGTCCCTCACCGAGGGAAAAAAAGTCAGATAAAGCTGCAAGTAAATCTATTCTGAAAGCCCGGCGAGGCACCCAAAGGTTAAAGGTCCCGCTAACACAGCCGCAGTGCTGATTTATGTTCCACACTGCTTGCTTTGCTTCTTTGTGTTCCTGGGGAGGGCACACCTACACGCCTGCGACAAAATGAGATGCTTAAAGCTTTTCTCAAGAGGCTGTGGGAGACGCTCTGCTGCTAAAGTGCTCTCGCTATACAAGGATGAGTGAGGACTTGGGTTCAGACAGACAGCACCCACCTAGAGACGCCAGGCTGGGGGCTGGAGAGATGATTCAGCAGTTAGGAGAACTGGGGTTCAATTCCCAGCACTCCGACAGTAGCTTACTGCCTTATTAGAGTCTATGACTCTCGTCCTAGGAGGTTCAACAACTATCTTCTGGCCTGTACAAATGTGATGCACAACATGAGCGCAGGCAAAATACTGATATGCAATAAAACAGACAGACAGACAGACAGACAGACAGACAGAAAAGCTAGGTATACAGATGTGGGTCTGCAGTTCCAGAGGCCAGGGGTGGGGGGAGAGTGGAGACAATCAGTTCTTTGGGCTGGTCAGCCAACTTGGAAGAATTGTCTAGCTAGTAGAGGGTTCAGAAAAAATGAGACAGACAGACAGACAGACACACACACACAGAAACGTGCGCGCACACACATACACACACACAATCTCAAAAATCGTTTTAAAAAGTGATTGGTTTTGGACCTTGGGACAAGGAACTCAGGTGCCTATTTTATATATCAAAACAGACCTGGCCTCTAGGTTCTCCCAGCATCCCCAAGTCCCTACCTGGTGCACCCCGCCCCCAACCCTAAGTTTTTCAGGCCCGGGGTTGGAGGGGTGGTGGTGGTCGGGGTGGGGGGATGGCTGCCCTTCCCCCAGAGGCTCTGTCTCACTCTCCCTTCTGCTCTCCTCATTTCTGGAGCATCCGATCTCTGAGCTATAGCCCCAGCCTGTACAGAACCTCAACACCATTCATATGCCTCAAGAGATTCATTTGCCAAGGCAATAAACCCCCTAATTAGGCAAGTTCTTTGAAAGATTAGAGTCATCTGTGATTCGGAAACCATAGCACCTAAAGGGACATTCCTGTGACACCGTGCACACAGACGGAGGTCCCCTGGCATCCAGCCGGCACTTGCTTTATTATTGCCCCAAATCCATAAGGTTTTGATAAGCCTCAGCATTTCAAAAATCCAGACAGTCACGTGGTGAGGGAGTTCTTAGCTTCCCTCTGGGGGGTGGGGGGATTAGAGGACATTTAAAGTCCCAGCAGCACAGTAAAATGAACACACCCAGAGGCAAGATGCACCATCAGAAGAGCGCGCTCCATTTAACGGGAACTCATTTACATTATCCAGATGAGAAGTGGGCTCGGTTCAAGGGTCTTTTAACATTTTTGAACAAAAGAAGTTTTTATGCTCTATATCCCCAGGAAAACAAAACAATTTTTATGACGACCCCAGGATAAACAAACAGAGCACTGGAAGCCATGCTACTGTGAAACCTCCCTTTTGAGTCCCATTGCAGAAACGGGAAGCAGGAATATCCATCAGAATACAGCCCACAGACATGGATGGGGATAGGGTGAGGGCGGGGGCATCGTAGGGGGTAGGAGTGTAGGTGGGGTGTGGATGAGGGTGGAGAGAGATCACCTTTGGTTTAAAAACACATGCTATGGGTTTTAAGAGAGACATGGGCATGTATTAATTTAATGGGCATGCATTAATTAAGAAATGTTCCCCCCCCATACTGTTCCTTTATATAACTTGCTCTTGTTATGTCATTACTAGAGTTAGGTATCATAATGGCAACGATGATATGTGCTCAATGATACAACTGTACTAACTTACAGTGTGTGATTAGAAAAGAAACAGAGCTGATAAGTTGATTTGACAAATATTACTCTGGGTCTATTGTGCACAAAGCCTTTGACGTGAAAGAGTCACAAACTATTGTCATAAGGTTCTTCTGCTCCAAGGGAAGCTTTCATGGTAGGGTATGAAGACACGAAGACATATAATTAGAATAGAGAGTTTAATCCACACATAACTACTAAGATCTTTATATACTATGTGTTATTCACTGTTTTGTCTGAATGACAGGGGAAAGGTTCTAGTTATTGCCTCCCAGCCACCCCCCCAACCCCCTCCTCCCTCCTCCCCCCCCACCCCCACACCAAACGTCATCTGTGCACTGTAGCTGGCTTGTATAACACCTGCCTCAGCCATTTCACTGAAACAGAGAGAGATGAATTAAGCCTGTCCTGTCCACCATGTTCCCAGGATCTGGTGCCTGGTAAAGCAGCCATAGAACAATCCAGCTCGACAATTTCTGTTTTCTGGGGGAAGATGAAGAACAGGACAGGACAGGCCGCTATGGAACTCAACTACGCAGCCCAGGAATAATGGTAGCCCTCGTGAGTGCTGGGATTAGAGGAGTCACCAGGCCTGGCTTCTTCCTTAAAATTTAAAATCTGGTGTCCCATGAGAAGGTAAGGGCCTAGTCAGTAAAGTCCCTGCCTTGCAGGGCAAGCCCAATGATCCAAGTTCCATCCTCAGAAGCCACACAATGGTGGACGGAGAGGACTGACTCTGTGAAGTTGTCCTATGACTGCCACACGCTGACCGAGGCATGTATGTGTCCACATATACACACATCATGTGTGCACACACAAAAATAATAACAACAAAAAAGAAAGTCAGGTCTTAATGGACAAGACTTATGAGTCGCAGGTGGCAGTCTACTGCATACAAAAGAAGAATTTTGTCAATTATTTTCTACATTATCAAGACATTAAGAAATTCTGCAACAGCGGGGCAGTGGTGGCTCATGCCTCTAATCCCAGCACTTGGGAGGCAGAGGCAGGCAGATTTCTGAGTTAGAGGCCAGCCTGATCTACAGAGTGAATTCCAGGATAGCCAGGGCTATACAGAGAAACCCTGTCTCAAATAAAAATAAAAGATAAAACAAAAACTTAAAAAAAAAGAATTTCTGCAACCTTTCCTAGTTACAGCTTCACTGACTTATAAAATTGCTAATGCTGGTCTTAAAGCCCCCCTCAAAAAGCCCCAAAAAACACGCCCCCCAAAACCCCTCATTATGCCTAATGATTTCAAATAGAATCATGAAGTAAAAACTCAGATCATAAATGCTAAAATATACTCCAATGGGGAAAAGAAGAAAAAAACAAAACAACAAATAAAAACCCTAAATTCTGCTGAATCTAAAAAGAAATAAACACTGCTGGATTTCAGACCACCCAAAGAGAACTTTATTCTCTGGCCATTATTAGATGCTTGGTTGAGTCAGAGCTTCCAGACAGCTTGTGGACACTAAGAACACAGGGGTGGGGGTGGGGTGGGGGCGGGGTGGGGGCGGGAGGGAGGGATGGAGAAATTCTCAGATGAGGGTTCCTCAGAAACGGCAGGGGGCTGAAAAAGCCTACTTCTGTTTTGTGAACAATTATGCAATAATTTGGTTATTTCATAACAATTTTCTCCCCTTTTAAAACAAAGAGGAACAAAATGTGAGAAATCAAATTGAAAAAAAGAAAAAAAAAAACCACCACCACCAACAACAAAAAAAAAACCCTCCCTTTTTTATTTAACCCAGATGGCTCTACTACGGGACATTTCTCAGAGCTGTGTCAAGTGAAAGACATGGTAGAAAACAAGCCGGTCAAGTTAAATTTCACATGGGTAGAGCCCACGTGTGAACACGTGGAGTCTGTCTGCTCTTTCCTCATTCCTTGACCTGGGCTCCCAGGATAGAACTTTGGTCACTACTGATGAACACGGACAGAATGTAGTTTACAATGGTTAGGGCTGATCTGTTTGGAGGTGGATCTCTGGCCACCGTGTCCCACGTGGGTGTTCTAAATGCTGTCGCTTACCATGACTCTTGGAAGTTCAACAGTCCCACAGTGAACCCGCAGCAGCATGAGTAACCTGCAGTTTCCGGTTCTAATCCCCCCTGCCCCCCTCCCCCCCCTCCCCCCAGGCCCTACAGAAGACCTCACTGCGCTGAAGGATAAGGCCGGTATGGCTGGTACCCAAGGGAACAGAAACAGACTGACTGCATCTGTCTCTCCAGGACCAAAGAATTACAGGAGCCCTGTGTGTTTCATTCCTGATCTCTTCAGTGTCTGAGAAACGTGGGAAGAAGAAAAAGTGCAGAAAGGTTTCAAAACTAGATGACAATGAATTTAAAAAGTGTTGAAAACAAGATGCAAAATTCAGGACCGGCATCCGGGAAACCGCTCCCACGGGTACACGGGAAGGAAAGAACAGCGTTTCCTCCCCAAGATAACTCTTTCCATCCACGTTGCCTGGGAATTCACGCTCTACTCCCCACCCCCCTCTTTGTTTAAAGTCCTCTTGATTTATTTGGGATAATACAGATTCATAAGAGACACCATCCTGCTTAACAGTGTACAGAATTTCTCAGGGCTTTAAAAGGAGGGAGGGGACGCAGCCAATCCCTAGAGCAGAGTGGGTCATCTGGTCATCCTGGAGATGAACCTGGCGCATCTGTAGGCTGTACCCCTCATCTGTAGGCTGTATCCCGCATTCCTCTCTTCCTTCCTTTCATTCCAACACCTCTCTCTCTCTCTTATTTATATATTTATTTATTTATTTATTTTTGATTTTTTAGATTTGTTTTTTCAAGACAGGGTCTCTCTGTGTAGCCCTGGTTGTCCTGGAACTTACTCTGTAGACCAGGCTGGCCTTGAACTCAGAAATCTGCCTGCCTCTGCCTCCCAGAGTGCTGGGATTACAGGCGTGCGCCACCACCGCCCGGCTATCATTCCAACATCTCTTGACCAAGACTTTTCTCATTTGAGTCACCCCAAGGGGCGGTAATTCTAAAGGCAACTCTATCCCAGAGAGGGAACAAAGGGCCACACACTAAGTCATGGATAAGTAGCTACCTGGAGTCTGGGCCAAGACTCTGGGACAGTGGTTCTCAACCTTCCTAATGCTGCGACCCTTTAACACAGTTCCTCATGTTGTGGTGACCCCCCACCCCCAATCATATCATTTTTGTTGCTACTTCATAACTGTACCTTTGCCATGGTTAGGAGCCGTAACGTAAATATTTTTGGAGAAAGACGTTTGCCAAAGTGGTTGCAGGCCACAGGCTGAGAACCACTGCTCTAGAGGAAACTGCAGAACGAAGCGTGGCTACTGAGGGCGAAGCCTCACCCACAGACCCCAGGCCAGCCTCAAAACATGGAAACCAGGAGGAAGTCTGACTCAACTTGTATTGTGTGGTTAACTGTGTTAAAAATGTGTTCATTACATTCCACACTGCTAATCAATTCACGTTCTAAAACAATTTGTCAGTGTCCAATTGTACATATGAACTTATTATAACTTTAAGAAGCACAATTTGGCATATGGTGGATGGTAGAAGGCCTCACCCCACCACCTGCCTACTCAGTCCCACCCCCCACCCCATCCGAGATGTGGTTTCTAAGTAGCCCTGGCTGTCCTTGAACTCACAGATATCTGTCTGCCTCAGCCTCCTAAATCCCGGGATTAAAGGCTGAACCCTCACATCAGGCCTGCAATCCTCTTTCCACTGAGCTAACTAATGGGACTCATGGCACTGCTTTTTCATACTGGGCTTTGTTCGTTAACTCCAGTAACTTTTCTTGCCCCCCCCCCCTCCCAGTTTCCTTCCTCCTTTAAAAAGGCTCTTTCTCATCACAAACATACACACCAGAGTTAAATCTAGATTCTGCATGTGAGAGAAAATAGATATATATTGACATATAACATTCTCTGGAGGGGCTGGTGAGATGATTCCGAGGGTGCAAGTTTGACAGGCCCGGAGTTCAGTCCTAGAGCCCACACATAAAGCCGGATGCAGCCGGGTGCACCTGTAACTCCAGCACTGCTCCTGCGAGCTGGGAGTCAGAGATAGCAGAATAAACCAGAAGCTTCTTACAGTCAAGCCAGCCCAGAATCCACAGCCCAGGGACACAGACAAGATAGGCCCCACCTCAGGAACAAGGTAAAAAGAACCAACTCAGAGAAATCTTCTAAGGTCCACAGGCCTGCAATTTCTGTCTCTGTCCAGAGGATTCAAAACAGGTAGATTTCTAGACCCCTCCCCCCAACTCCCAATACAATGTGGGGAGAGAGAGAGAGAGAGAGAGAGAGAGAGAGAGAGAGAGAGAGAGAGGAGATAGTCACGCCTTTAAAAAAGAACACTCTTTGGATGTGGGGTCAGGGTTCAGCCCATGCACAGAGGCCTTGGCTTTCTTTGGGAGCTGGCTGCAAGGGCAGAATTTCAAGTCCCGGCCAGACCCAGGACACTAGCATCTGCATTTTAATTAGCTCCCAGGGGGATACGGGCAGCTCCTAAGCCCAGCACCCGCCTTGGAAGCTGCTCAGTGCAGTTCCTCTCACAGTGCCAACCAGAACAAAGGGCAACACTATGTGACATTGAAAGAAGAGAGCTTCAGGTCTGGAGAAAAGAGGGACATAGTTTTCCTTAGATAATCCCTGTAATCATAAATGCAATCAGAACACTCTTTATGTATACATCATTAAAATAAAATTAAGAGCCACCTGTGGCAGAAGTCTATCTCTGAATTTGAGGCCAGCTCAAGTTACACAGTAAGTTCCAAGATAGCTTGGTCCACAGAGTCAGATCCTGTCTCAAAAAGGAATTAAAACAACCACCTCTATCATGTTAAGGTTCAAAGCAGTAGAAAGAACCTTTAGCTTTTAGAACCTTTAGAAAGAACCCCCCCACCCCAATTCCGGACTCCCTTCCTGGAAGTCCATTAAGAATGTTTTGTTGTTTCTCCAGAGCTACCTGGAAGTGGACAATCGACAAAGGAGAAGGTCTGGGGCTGTGTACAGAACTCTGGTTCATGCCTGCGACCTCAGCTTTTAGGAGCTACAGGTCAAGTCCAAGGTCATCCGTGGCTGACTCTCACACCAGTCCGGGTTGTAGGAGTCCTCCTCCTCCCCACGCACATAAAGTCTGCTGAAGTCAGACCCTGACCGGAAAGAAACCTGCGTGGATGTCTGGAAGCCACCGTGATTCTGGAAGCTGCAGATTTCTCAACCCCGCCTCTATCTGTGGCCTCTCAGTAGCCTTCCCTACTGCAGAGTCAGGATACAGGGTTTTCGTTTGTTTGTTTGCTTGTGTCGTTAAAAGTTTCTTTTCTTTTTCTTA
>NC_067490.1:20046350-20221350 GCF_947179515.1 Apodemus sylvaticus | reverse complement strand
GTAATGGCAGTGATGTGGCAAACCGCCCAATTTGTCTGAACACGGGGAGCCACCCTCAATTTCTAAATAAGCTCAGAGTGAGTCAAGCCAAGAACAGAGTCCACAGCCTCCTCTCATTACAGGAGAACAATTACTGCCCCTGTGCAATGCTGCATGAACTCGCTGGGCTTTGCAGATGGAGCAATACCATCGGTGTGCCTGTGACCAGTCAGGGAAATATGTCACATAAAGATTCTAATGGCATCCCCGCCCCCCCCCACACACCTCCCATCTTTGACAGAATTTATTTCATCTCTTAAGGTAACACACTCTGGTGCTGGAGAGACAGATCAGCAAATAAAGCCCATGCTGTACAAGTAAGTGAGAATTGGAGTTTGGGTCTCCAGAATCCACATAGTTACCAGGTGGATGTGATGCCCTGCTTGCAATTCCAGTTCTCAGAAGATGGAGAGGGGGCATCTCAGGTCCGGAGCAAGCTGGCTGGCTAGAGTAACCATATTGGTGAGCTCTGGGGGGGGGGGGGGGCTGACTCAGTGAGCAGGGCGGAGGGTAAGTGACATGCAGGAAGACTTTCAACATTAGCCTTCGGGCTCTTCCCACCTCTCTTTGTCTCTGTCTCTCTCTCCCTCCTTTCTTCTCTTCCTCTTATACACACAAACACACATGTAGCAGCAACACACACACACACACACATACATGTGCCTGCCACCCACTCATGTGCAAAATATATATGCACACATGCACACACACCATACATGTATACATGTAAAAAAAAAGTAACACATTGGTGGATCCCATGAAACTGTCCCTTGAACATGCTGAAGTTGTTGATATCTCTGCCAGGACGGGTGTCCCTGAGGATGTCACAGGCTAAGAGCCTGAAGAACTCTTATTCCACTCATTTTGAATTTTCCTCTTCCTTTCTAGCTCCTAATTCAATACATAACCTCTGTGGTTATACAGATTGTAGCACGTGTACCTAAGGCTTAATGCCTAAAATCCACGTATAAAAGAAATCATACAATATTTGTTGATGTTTGGGGTCTGGGTTACCTCAGTCAGGATGATTTTTTTTTCCTAGCTCCATCCATTTACCCATAAATTTCATAGTTCTTTTAACAGCCAAATAATGTTTCATTTTCCATTTCTATTATCTGTTCATTTGCCTAACCAGCCCATGGGCATCTAGGCTGTCTCCAACGTCTGGCTATTGTGAACAGAGCACCAGTGAACCTGGATGGGCGAGCATCTCTGTAGTGAGATGAAGCATCCTTTGGGCAGATGCCCAAGAGTGGTCTGGCTGGATCTTGAGGGAGAGCTATTTCCATAGTGGCTGCACAAGCTTGCATTCCCACAGCCATGGATGAGTTTTGCCCTTACCCCACATCCTCCACGGTATGAGCTGTCGTTTGTTTTATTGATCTTGGCCACTGTGACTGGTGTAAGATGAAATCTCAAAGGAGTTTTTTTGATTTATCATTTGCAAAAGTTATGTCGAAAGCATAAGGGAGTCCTTGGGAGTATCATTGTTATGGGGATCTCTTTTACAACAGTGAACTACTGAGAATTCTTACTACAGCCCTGTCTTTGGAAAGCAAATATTCACATATCTGGGGAGGAGTCCTTAATTAAGTCATTCTGCATTGGTAACAGCCCTGTCAATGTCAGGGCTACTTACAACAGAGAGGACAACGTTCCAGTCAGCTCGTAAGTCAACAAATCAGAAATAAATGTTTAACATTAGAAAACTGTTTAATAACCAAATGTTCAAGGAGGCAATGGCGGTGATTAACGTTCTAATTATGGAAGTTGGCTGAGGAAGATAGGCAGGTACCTAAGACAGATTGGGTACAAAAGGAGCCATCAGCTGATCCGTCTACACGGCTATGTGAAATGAATTCACCTACACAAATGGGCAGCGATGTCAGGGCTAGGATCTCTTGTTCTTTTGAGATAGGGTCTAACTATGTAGCTCTCTCTCTCTCTCTCTCTCTCTCTCTCTCTCATTTAGTGTGATCATATCACAGTGGTTTTCAACCTTCCTAATGCTGTGACCCTTTAATACCATTCCTCATGTTGTGGTGACCCCCCCCCCCCCAAATAATTATTTTTGTTGCTACTTTGTAGCTGTAATTTTGCTACAGTTATGAATCATATGTAAATATCTGATGAATAAAACTAAATATTCCACAATTTACAGCAAAGCCATGCTCCAGAGAACCACCCAACCCAAAGTGTCAGTCATGCTGAGGCTGAGAAAGATAGCTTAAAGCAACTATAATTACAAGCAAGAGATGGAAATGAACACAGAAAACCCTGGACAGAGCCCTCGTTCTGGACCACAATGAAACTGGAGGTTCTGACAAGAAAGAGTAGCCAGAGTGTGGCGGCTACAACAGGATAGTTTCTCCAGGCCAAAACCACGGGACAGACCTTTTCTTCCAGGACAGCCTCAAACATCTTCTAATATCCAAGTCTGCCTTCCTTGGGTCTCAGTCCAGCTCAGATCTGAACTTGAGAATCCTTTTAGCCACATCTTACAAGGTCATTCATTGGGTTTTCTGGTGATTTTTTTTCCATCCCTCAAACTCATTAAACTTCTAAAAAAAATGTTTCTTAAAATGCTAATAAACATTACCTTTTACCTGGATCTTGGTAAATATGAACTTTTATTTATTTTTTGGTCAAATAACATGTGATGGTACAGCCTTAGTTCATTGAGTCCGGTTCAGCATCAATTCATGACAGGTCATTGATTCCTGTAGATACTTTCAACTAAGCTGTCACGTAGTAGGCTGTTGTCAATCATGAGAACTGCATAAAAACCACAGACGCAACCACAAGTGACAGTCTTCAAAACAGTAACATCCTATTTGGTCAGTGGGGTTTTAACATTCACAAGCTATGAACTTTCACTATCTGCATACACACAGATCTCCTTACATGGCTGGAAAGCCTGGAAAAGACTAGAGACTGGTTTTCTTTCTCTCACGGTGATGAAACACCCAGACAGATAGCAACTTGTGGGGGATATTGCGTTTATTTTAACTTATAATCTCAAACTACAGTCGATCACAGCAGGGAAGTCTCAGCCACAGGAGCTGGTCACAACACATCCACAGTAGAGCGAAATGTACCTGTGCGAGTGTGGCACTCAGCTGACTTCCTCTGTTTTTAGGCAGTCTGTCCCTCAAGCCAAGGAATGGTTTTCAAACTGGGTCTTCTCACAGTGGCGAAAGCAATCAAGGCAAATCCCAACAGCCATGCCCACAGACAACCAGATGCAGACATTTAAGACTCTACCCCGGCATTCTATATTGTATCAAGTTGATAATTAAAACTAACCATCCAAACAGTTTATTTCCTTGTTTACCGAGCGCAGAGACGATACTTTTACCCTCTGGATTGATACTAGAAAGAGTAACAATAGTAACATTTCCTTGCACAACCTCCAACTGCTCCATCATTTTGTCGCTGAAGAACTCCGTGAGGTCCTATTATTTACTGTGGGCCCAGAAAACAGTCAGGCAAGCAAGGGCAACAGGTGCCCAGGGTTACGTCACCAGTAGTTGACAGGACAGATTATGAAATCCAATTATTTCCACTTCACAGCTCAGACTCCCAGCTTCTTCTTGGCCCTGCTTTGGAAGCACGGTGGGGAAATGCCAAGGGCCAATTTAAGATAGAAGGGATTTATCATTGATGCTTCTCAGACACACCCCACATGTGCTTTTATTTAATGGAACCATTATCTCCAATAGCAGAGGCTTTAGGGGAAACCACCAAAAACAATGTCTGTTTACAATTGTAAGCCACTAGAGGGCAAGTATTAACATTCAACCATGAACCAAGGACATCTAAGAAATATGCTTTGAATGTCATGCTCTCTCTCTCTCTCTCTCTCTCTCTCTCTCTCTCTCTCTCTCTCTCTCTCTCTCTCTGTGTGTGTGTGTGTAAAACATCCACAGACCCTAGAAGTTGTTTTTGATAATTTTCTAATCTTGCCATTGAGATTTTGGCAGTGGGCTGCTATACTCCATTGTGAAGGTCCAAGGACCTACTCTGTAGTTTAACCATTAGTTTAATTTTTTTATAGTTTAATTCAATTAGTTTTGGAACCTGGTCTCACTGCACCAGTGACACTGATGCTGGGACCAAGTGTGCACACCACATCTGGAAACAATCCCTAAGTGTGGCTGGGGTGGAGGGGACTGATTTGTGGGAGCTCTTTTTTTTTAATTTTTTTATTTTGAAATAGCTTTTGATTTATAGAATGGTTGTAAAGATGAGATTGCACACCCCAAGACCCTTCCCCCACCCCAATGGCTGCAGCTCATGTAGCTACAGCAGCATTATCAAAACTGAGATCTTGGCATTGACTCTTTTTTTTTTTTTTTTTTTTTTTTTGAGACAGAGTTTTTCTGTATAGCCCTGGCTGTCCTGGAACTCACTCTGTAGACCAGGCTGGCCTTAACTTGCCTGCTTCTGCCTCCCAGAGTGCTGAGGTTACAGATGTGCGCCATCACTGCCCGGCTCTTGGCATTAACTCTTACAAAACTATCAACTAATCTGCCCTTATTAATTGGATTCTGTTGCTTTCTTACAAATTCTTTCCCTTCCTTCCTTCCTTCCTTCCTTCCTTCCTTCCTTCCTTCCTTCCTTCCTTCCTTCCTTCCTTCCTACATTTCTTTGTTCCTTCCTTCCTCCTTCCCTCCCTCCTTCCTTCCTTCTTTCCTTCCTTCCTTCTTCCTTCCTACGTTCATTTGTTCCTTCCTTCCTCCTTCCCTCTCTCCCTCCTTCCTTCCTTCCTTCCCTCCTTCCCTCCCTCCCTCCTTCCTTCCTTCCTTCCTTCCTTCCTTCCTTCCTTCCTTCCTTCCTTTCCTTTCTTCCTAATCTTAGAGAGTTCTTCACTGCATTTGCAGAGGGAACATGCATATTCTTGTAGTTGTGGAAGGAATCTAGCATATACCCTTGGAAAACTGCAGGTTCACTGAAGAGAAAGAGACCTAACAAGCTTTATCTAGAACAAAGAACTCAACAACATTGAAGTTGGTAGGGAAAAATGACGACCAGTAGAAAGTTTTCTGGTTTTTTTTTTTAACTTAAGATTTCTTTCCCAGTGCCTATGAGTGGATATGTGCACGTAAGCACAGAGGCCAGAAGAAGGCATCAAATCCCGTGATGCTGGATTGATAGACAGTTGTGAGCCTCCTGGTGTGTGGGTGCTGGGAACTGAACTTGAGTCGTCTACAAGAGGAACAAGTACACTTAACTGCTGTATCACCTCACTATCCCTGAAAACTAGGATATTGAACGGGCTTGTTCAAGAGGTCTACTGTCATGAACACTCAATGAGGTTTACAAGATTCTCCTTTCTGCTAACAGTGGAAAGCCTCACCTGAAGCTGACTGGGGGTCACACAGAGTTTGAATAGTACCATTTCTCAGATCTGGGAACCCCCAGGATCTCCGGTCTCACTCTCAGCAGTCTGTCCTTGGTCACAGGCTTTCCTCTAAGTGATAGATACTAATGGGATGAACTCGAGGTTGTGAGTCCCAAATTGCTCTTTCAGGTTTAAGATGAACTAATTGGCCTCTTTGTAATATTAGCTGACAAACTCACGAATATAGAAGCACATGGAAGAGTTGCAGTCTATTGAAGCCCAGTGCAGGTGAGCTATAAGGAATTTCAGGTTCTTGGGATCATTTGTGGTCCAGCCAGGTCTTATCAAAGTCAGCCTGATTCGGGAGCTGATCAATGCCAGGGAAACCCCTTTGTCTTCTTTTGAGGCATAGAATTTTGAAGATGCTTAAGTCAATATTCCTTTTACTAATGTGTCTCACGGAAATGCCTGGGTCCCCCCTTCTTCTTATATAATTAATTGATCTGCCTGCCACCCACGAGGTATAGTCGTTGTTGCCTATAATTCTCCCTCTGTCCTAATTGCCATTCTGGTTTCAGTTCTATTTGTCTTTGGATGGCTCTCCTCTCCCCCAGTAGTGTGGGGCGTGTGTTGTACTTAGTTTTGTCTTTCTGCGCGTTTGCTTCTAAATGTCAGCATAATTTTTCTACCTTATAATATCGGAGATGTTATAAGCATCCATCAGCCCGAAAGAAGAGCGCGAGAGAGATTAGATATCATTTATCTGTTTTGGTTGTTCATCGTAATGACCCACTGGACAACAGGAACAGATAATCTGTTGCTTTGATGGAAACTAATTATTCTTGAGCATGACAGCCTCGAAATAGCTTTTGTGACATTGTTCTTAAAAATGACGGCTACCTAGTCGTTATTACCGTAGCAACGGCTCAGCCATGTTCTTTCATGATTTTCCTATGTAAGTACCACAACGGTTTGGATTTGTTTTTATTGCTGCTTTTTTTTTTTTTGAGGAAAAAAATGGAACTAGAATTTAGGAGCTTTAAATTTTCAATTGTCAAACCTAAGGCCTGATAAATGTGTGTTTATGGTTTGATATTTACTATTGTCTTTCATATCTTTATTTTGCATGTATGTGCATGTGTGTGTGCATGCCTGTGTGCGTGTGTGTGTGTGTGTGTGTGTGTGTGTGTGTGTGTGTGCATGTGTGTATGTAGGCCAAAGGATACGCTCAAGGAGTCTAATATCTCCTTCCACCATGATGTTTCCTGGAATCGAGTTCAGGTTGTTCAGTTTCCACCCACTGAGCCATCTTACTAGCTCTATATTTTCTTCTTTCTTTTAAGACAATGTCTTATGTAGCCCAGGCTACTCGTGTAGCTAGAGATAACTCCTGATTTTCCTCCTCCCAGGTGCTGCAATTACAGGCATGTATCACAGCCTTTAGCTCAAGGTTTCTTAGTGGGAAATAATTACCATTCTCTAGGAAGTAGTGAAAATACTTCCTACAATGTTGTGAGGCGAATCTGCATGTCCTCGTTCCTTCCTCCCATTGGCAATCACACATGGTTTGGGGAATAAGGTTGTCAATAATTAAGGTGATGAAATTAAAAGCATATGTTTCTTTTAGTTTTATTTTTGAATGTTTGCCCGCATGGATGTAGGTGCCCCATGCACATACTTAGTGCTCACAAAGGGGAGAAGAAGGCACCAGATGCCCTGGAACTGGAGTTACAGAGGGCAGTGAGCTGTCATGTGGGTGTGGGAAGCAGACTTGAGCCCTCTTCGAGAACCTGTGCTCTTTTTTTTTTTTTCCCAAGACAGGGTTTCTGTGTAGCCCTGGCTGTCCTGGAACTCACTCTGTAGACCAGGCTGGCCTCGAACTCAGAAATCCGCCTGCCTCTACCTCCCAGAGTGCTGGGATTACAGGCGTGCGTCACCACCGCCCGGCTAGAACCTGTGCTCTTAATGAGCATAATTCTATAACTACTTTTAAGCATAGAATTGATCTATCATTGAAATGAGTTTTTATTTTATGCATGCTTATACATAAACTTCGAGATAATCCCCATAAGTTGATGTATTTCTATTTTTGTATCTTGTGTAGAATTTTTTTTTTTAGAAATGTAGTCAATATCTTACAATAGTATCTGTATTTCAGACATGATTGATGATAAAGATGTATACATTGTTACTGAGCAGACATGATAGATGATAAAGATGTATACATTGTTACTGAGCCGTAACAAAGCAGCTGGAGTACACCTTGATCTGAATTTGGTAACTTTACAGGCCCAATGTTTCTCTGTGGCTGTTTGTTTTGAGAGGAGTCCTGTTGTGGTGACCAGGCTAGTCTCAAACTCCTGGGCTCCACAGTTTCCAGTTCATCAGCCTCCCGGGTGCTAGGGCTAGGCAAGCATGCTAAGACACCCAGCTGTCTTTTTACTTCAACAAGTTTTGCAAAAAGGAGATGCATAGGGTGACAAAGGACCATGGCTAACAAATTGAAGCAGACAAGGGTTTATGTTTACAGAGGTAGTGTCACTGTAAAGCAGTACTTGCTTGGCCAGAGAGATGGTGTAGAGGGTAAAGGTTCCTAAAGATGGACGGTGTAACACTGGAAGGCACATCAAGGTGGAAACAGAGAGTTGGCTCTACAGAGTCATCCTCTGACTTCCATGTGGCTTGTTTACTCTGTGACACCTCGTGGGGTGTACATGCACACAATAATAAATGACATTAGAACGTTAAAAAAATACTAAGAAGAAATGTTTGCTTTAAAAAAACTCAAACGCTACCAGAGTTAATGGTAATGTAATGAAAGTTTACAGTGTTTTTGACATTTGCTGGCCCTGGGCTTCTCGGTCTAGTTCCATTTTTAAAGGAGGTTGTTTGTAGGACTTTTGTTGGTTGTCCCACTGTGTGTGTGTGTGCACATAGATACTCTATAATTAATTCTGTTCCTTTTCTCACATAAAATTTCATTCCTCCTCCTCCCACAAGGTGTATATGTCATCTTTTATAAAACCCTCACTCATGTTTATTATTTAAATTGTAAATAATTTTATGAAACGAGCCTTGTTCTCCCCTATTCCCCTCTGTTTAGAAAACTTTCATCAGCCACAGGCCAACTAGAGGAGGATGTTTAACTGGAGCCCCCACAAGTTCCATGGGTGGTCTAGGCTGAGGACTTAGAATACTCAGCCTCTAGAAGTAGCTTTGGAGTAGTGCAACATCTGGGTGAGAAAAGGCATGTGCCTTGGATGCAGGGGACCCTCCTAACATCTGCCTCCAGCTCAGACCTGTGCTTGAAGTTCCTCCTGTGGAGCAGGAGCACAGATGGATCAGGCAGTGTTTAATCTCATCTTCTCCATGGAAACACTAATGTTCAAGATTCTCCTCCCTCAGTCTTCCAAGTGCTAGCTTCACAGGCGTTCTCTCTTGTACCTGTGAAATTTAACTTTTAACAACCCCCCTTTCTATATATACATATTTTACATATATATATATATGTATATATATATATGCATAATATGATAGCAGTCAGAGGACAGCCTTGGATATTAATTGGTTCTTGCCTCCATCTTGTTTGAGATAGATAACATTGTTTTTCTGCTCTGAATGCCAGGGTAATTGGTCCTCAAGCTTCTAGGCATTCTCCTGTCTCTAATTCCCATGGCCTCACTTGGACAATATGATTTGAGATACTCAGACTTTCAGTGTGTCCTGAGGTTTGAATACAAGTCCTTACGTTTTGTGTAGCAAGTGATCTTATCCACCAAGCTATCTCCCTAGCCCTCAACTATTCTTAACTTACTTTGAAGGCAAAACACAAAAACTTGTCTTCTCTGAACGGAAATCTTCATTTTGACAGATGATAATGAAAATGCTTTCTGGGGTTAATTATAATTGCATATTGTTGACACAATGCTTATTTTACTGGTCCTGGACATACACCTTTTCCTTTGGAAGTACTGCTTGGGACAGTTTTTGTCACCAAGGAAGCATGGTGATACCTACTGATGGAGTAAGAAAGGATGCTGGAAAATCTTGGACCTACCTAGCAAGATTGCACTGGAACACCCTTGTTACTAGAACCTTCTATAGCTGATGTGCTGTCTCTGAATCCATGGCTTACCCCTGCATGGATGTAGCTTATGAGCAGGTTTTCTTGTATCATGGTGACTATGAGAATGATGAATTCAAACACCATGATGTAATCATTGTCATTAATATTAATTGTAGCCAACACCAATGCACAGACTATATTCTGGATACTTTGTAAGTCCTTCACTTGCAACCTTTTACAAACAAAGAAACCAACGCAAGCAAACTCAGTAAGTTTTCCAGAGAGATAGACTTAGTGATGTGACTAGTCCCAGCAAAGAATTGGTTGAGCAGAGAGAAGGGAAACTTGCAACTAATTGTCACATGGTCACAGATCTGGTCCCAGGCAGAAGGTAGGCGCTCCTGCTCTCCCTCTTACAAGGATGCCCTAGGAGTCCTAACTTGATGATAGTTCCCTGTTCTCGAGCATGGCCAGAGTGCTTAGGGATAAAAATAAACAAAGCGAGTCCTTGTATTCTTCCATCAGCCAGAGCTCTCTCCTGCTGACATCTGCAAAGCTCCTGTGCTGGCAGATGAACCCTGGCACTGGAATCTGCAAAGTTGATGATTAGTCTCAGAAGTCTGGCCTGCATCTACAGGACATCTTGTAACACAATCAAGCCCCACTTCATCATGCTTGGTGACAAGACTTTTCCCGAGGAAGTCTCTGTCAGACGCAGGGAGCCAGGGAACAGCTCAGTAGCTAATTAGACAAGGGACTTACAGCAAGTACAGGCCTACTTCAATAGGCTGGAAGGGCGGGTCTGTCAAGCCCCTCTTGTCGGCCCTGTGCTTTATACCCGTCACTGTACTGGTTGAACATTAACACACAGAAATCTGCTGATTTTTTCTCCCATCTCTCAGCCCATGCAGAGAAGGAGCGGCAACTAATCTGTATGTCTTTAAGGTGGCTCCAGCCTTCATTATCCCCGAAAGCATCAATCTTCAACTCATTGTTCCGGAAGCTGCACGAGATGTGGAAATGTAGGCAGATGGGCAGGGGTGCCGCGTGTGGACTTTCTAGTGTCTGCTATAATTTCCTCCTTTTCCTTGGATGTTTGCTTTGATTCAGGGGAAAAGCCAAAGACTTTAAGAAGTATAAAAGGGTTTCCCTGTGGAGACAAAGGCTAAGGAATTGCAAACGTTTCCTTCCCTTTTGCTATTGTCATTAAATAGGTTGTTGAAAAAAAACCTTAGCTGTATATGTTGACCAGATTGTCAAGATGGAGAAATAGACAGTAAAAGAACTTTACAAAAAAAAGTCAGAAATATATTCTATATTTTAGAATGAAAAACAAGATACATATAACATAGCAATAGCAGTGATGACAAAAGGCAATCAGCTTATAGCAGGATAGGATGTATTCTTGACTATTTATCCAATTAAGAAAATAAGATATGAAAACCTTTAAAGATGCAGTGTGTGTGTGCGTGTTGTAAGTGTATGTGTGAGTATGTGTATATGTGTGTATGTGTATGTGTATTCATGTATGTGTGACTGTGGGTGTCTGTGTATGTGTGTATATGTATGTGTGACTGTGTGTGTGTGTCTGTGTATGTGTATTTATGTATGTGTGTATTTATGTATGTGTGACTGTATATATATCTATGTTGTAAGTGTACTGTATGTGTGTATGTGTGTGCATATGCATGTATGTGTGTGTATGTGTATTTATGTATGTGTGTATTTGTGTATGTGTGTATGTGTATGTGTGACTGTATATATGTCTATGTTGTAAGTGTACTGTATGTGTGTATGTGTGTGCATATGCATGTATGTGTGTGTATGTGTATACGTATGAGTGCATGTGTGTGTGTGTGATCAGAGTATCTTGAATCAGCTTCCATTACCTGTGGTAAACATAACAGATGCTAAAACTCTAAGAAACCTCTGAAAGAGCTATCATTCGATCCTGTCAGGCCACAGTTGAGACAACTGAAATCTAGAGTGAGCGCACCGTGGCCTTGCTTTTTGCACCACACCATACTCTTTGTTGTGGGAGTTTGGGGGCCTGTAGGGGTGGAACTTGTTTCCTTAGGCTGATATATCTGGTACTGAGTCCACCCCATAGCCTTGAGAGCCAGTGGCTGTAAGCTACATGGAAGCCTTCCTTGTAAGAGTTTGTCAATGGATGTTATTTAATCATGTCTTCCTGAGAGAGAGATACTGTCATCCTCTGATTGGATTTCAGGGGGGCATGCACTTGGTCCTGAGTCACACTATATGGAAGCCGATTTGTCTAGGTCATGCTTGTGGATGCTGATTTGTGTGTCACGGCAGACTGCTAATCACAGAGGCGTGCTGGGGTCCCTTTCCCTTTTAAGTGAACAGGAACAATGACCGTCATGGCAGGAGCTATGGTGACATGCCATCCAAGAAGGGCTTCTGTGTGGCTCACACAGTTTCTTGCTGGCTTAGTTTGCTCCAGTCATATGAACAATGCTGTTAGAGCGGCGAATGAATTCGTATGGAAACGAGAGGCTTGGGTATAAGACCCAATCTTTGTCTTGTGAGAGATTTCTGACTGCCTCAGAACACTGAGTCCTTTTAGATCTCAATATCTTCAGATACACATAGAATGTATGAATATATATGTCTAAGGTGAATGAATATATGTCTAAAGTGCATCTGTATGTCTAAGGTTATTTCTTTTGCTTTTCCTTTTCTTTAAAAATGAAACAAAACGTTTGTTTCATGTGGGTTAAGGGACAGCATGTACCATAGCTGATGTCTGTAGGGTAGAAGAAACCTTACAGGAGTTGTTTCTCTCCATCCACTATGTGTTTTCTGAGGATCACACTCAGGTCATTGGGTTTGGCCCGAAGCTCCTTTACCTGCTGAGACATCTGATTGGCTTAAGGTATATACTGGGTTTAGGTTTAGCCAATAATTGGGCTGAGATGGAGGGTGTGTGTGTGTGTGTGGGGAAATGAAGGCAGAGTGAGGGAGGTGTACGAGGGAGGAGTGAAAAGAAAAAAATCTCAGAGACTGAAGGCAAAGGTTGCATGCAACATTTTTTAAGTGTTAAGTATTGTGTTGTGTACCTTTAAAAATTTTTATCTACCATCCATCCATCCATCCACCTATCTATCTATCTATCTATCTATCCATCAATTTGATACAGGGTCTCTCTCTGTAGCCCTGGCTGTACTGGAACTTGTTCATAGACCAAGCTGGCCAGGAACTCACAGAGATCTACCTGCTTCTGCCTCCTGAGTACGGAGAGGACAGTGGTATGCCACAGCCTCTGTTGCATAAATCATTTTTCAGGTATTGATTGTCTCTTTGAGATAGGGTCTCATGCATACCAGGCTGGTCTCAAACTTGCTACGGCACTGGAGATAACCTTCGTAGTGGCTATTCTTGGTTGTCAACTTGACTGTATCTGGAATGAACTACAACCTAGAATTGGAAGGCTCACCTATGATCCTAATCTGGAGGCTCAGAGATACAAGTTTCTGACCTGGATCTTGGCATGGAGGTCTTGAAGCATAGTGGCTATGAATTCCAGCAGATTAAGACAAGGAGATCTCCAAGTTCAAGATCATCTGGGATTAAAGGCATGGAAGCACACACCTTTAATCTGGGCCACACCCTCTGCTGGAGACCTACAGCCTTTAATCTGGGCTATACACTGGCTGGAGATATATAAGAACATCGGAAGAAGGAAGATTTACTCACTCTTCCTTGCCTGCTTGCCTCGTGGGACTGAGCAACTGCTAGATCCTTGGACTTCCGTCCACAGCTGCTGCTGACCATTGTTGGGGAGTTGGACTATAGACTATAAGTCATTGACAAATTCCCTAACTATATAGAGACTGCCCATACATTCTGTGACTCTAGAGAACCCAGACTAATACAACCTTGGTCTTCGGACTCTCTTAGTTCAACTCCCTGAATGCTGGGATTCTATGTGTTCACCTCTATATCTAGATTATCCCACAGAGGAGACTGAACTCAGGACTACCCGTGTACTAGGAAAGAATTCTACCAACAGAGCTCTGGCCGCAGCCTCAGGTCCGGCCCTTGCCAACAATGAGGACAGTTCCGATTTCAGGCTCCCTCTAAGCACCCCGGATCACAGATGCTAGCTCGGCAATACCCTGGGTGGGTTCCTTGCGTTCCCCTTTTCCCACAGCTCCTGGGATGACAGCTACCAGGGGCCTGATGGCATTTACCACTGACTTTCATGTTCCATGGTTTTTATTACTGACTTAAGGTGAAAGCAACCTGTATCTCCTTAACATAATGTCTCCAGATGTGAGAAGGCAGACTGTATTACATATATGCTTCTCACACCCTGCCTACCACGGGCTCGCATTATATGCCTTTCCTCTAGCAATGTCCAAGTGTTCAGGCTCTCCTCTGGCTTAGGCCTTGTCCTCGACTTAAGAAGTTAAGAAGTTGAGCTAAAATAAAGACATGTCCTAGTCCTCTCTCCACCTCTGTCACATCTGTGTCACTGCTGTGACCGAAGACACAACAAGAAGCAACTTACACAGGGAAGGGAAGGGTCTATTTTGGCTCGAGGTCTGTGGGGAAGTCCCACAGAGAGAGCATTATGTGGCTGGTCACATTGCATCCACGGTCAGGAAGCAGAACTGTTCATCTCCCTTTGTCCCTTTGGCTCGGTCTGGGATCCCTGGAGATGGGGTTGGTCTTCCCATCTCAATTAGCCTAATCTTTTTTTTTTATTCGATATAATTTTTTATTTACATTTCAAATGATTTCCCCTTTTTTAGCCCCCAACTCCCCGAAAGTCCCGTAGCCTAATCTTAAACAAGCAAGCAAGCAAGCAAACAACAACAAAAACCTCTCACAGATATGTCTCAGAGACCTGTTTCCATGGTGATTATAAATCCTGGCAGACTGACAATCAAGATTAATCATTGATTATATCACTCTGTAAGATGTTGTGTTTGGTTGTAGTTCTTTTTTGATTTAAAAAAAGTGTATATGTGCGCGCGCGTGCATGTGCATGTGCGTGTGTGCGCGCGCGCGCATGTGTGTGTGTGTGTGTGTGTGTGTGTGTGTGTGTGTGTGAGAGAGAGAGAGAGAGAGAGAGAGAGAGAGAGAGATGCACTTCTGTGTGGGTGTGTGGGTATCTTTGGAGGCCTGAAGAGGGTATCAGATCTCCTGGAGTCCGGTTAGAGGCGTTACTGACCACCTGACATAGGTGCCGGGAATCAAACCCCCGACCCCAGCAGGAAGTGCTCTTAATTTCTGAGCCACCTATTCAGACCTTGACTATAATTTTATAATTTTTTTTTTGGTTTTTTTTTTTTTTGGATTTTTGGATTTGGTTTTTTTCCGAGACAGGGTTTCTCTGTATAGCCCTGGCTGTCCTGGAACTCACTCTGTAGACCAGGCTGGCCTCGAACTCAGAAATCCATCTGCCTCTGCCTCCCAGAGTGCTGGGATTACAGGCGTGCGCCACCACCGCCCGGCCGACTATAATTTTAAAAACCAGTTTGAAGAGACCCAGGCTGCAATTCCAACATCCCTTTCCTGTTTTGGAAGTGTGTGTGTGTGTGTGTGTGTGTGACAGGGAGGAGATGGGAAGCCTACTGAGATTTTTCTTTTACCCTCTGTTGCAACTCCCCCATGTAAACCCTGGGTTCCTTTGTGGTGAGTTTGAGAGAAGAGCTACTGTCTGCGTGTTGGCTTGCCTTGATTACTCATTAGTGGTTCCCAGTTGAACCCGGAAAGCTCTCTGGAGATGTACTCTGGGGTTTGAGGTTTTTTTTTCCCTCTCCCAAACTCTAGAGAACTTGGGAAGGGTGTCTCGGCAGTCTTTCGATCAGATTCCATGGCCCGTCTGGAAGAGTTTTCCACACGGCAGGAATACCTGAAAGGTAGAGCCAATTAAGCACCCTGCTCTTGCCTGACCTTTGTTCGTCTCCCCTGTTGTGTTCCTTGGTCCTTTAATTAATGAGACTATGAAAATTTCAAAGGAGCTGCACAGATGTGGCGCCATTGAGATGCTAGTGCAGACTTGAAATCGGATGATGAAATTGGGAACAAAGACAGGCTAGCACCTAAAATCCCAAGGGTGATTTTTTTTTTTTAAACCTATTTTGTTTTCTTCGGTGCCTCATTTCTTCCACGGTGTTAAAAACAAAGCCAGGAGCTACCAAGGTGACTTGTTCAATGGTATGAATATTGGCTTGTTTTCTACGAGTCTTGTAGAGACATGGAAACACAGTGTGTGCGTGTGTGCACGCACACGTGTGTGTGTGTGTGTGTGTGTGTGTGTGTCTGTGCACACACTCATTAATGCGCATGTGCATGCACAAACCACCACGGACTGGTAAGAACTTAATATTTAGGTAGAAAAAAAGTTAACCTCAAGACCGAGATAAACATCCTAAGGGGGCCCTTCTCACCCAGGCCTCAGACAGCCCTCTGTGATTAGGAAACAACATGAGAAGGCCTTTGCTTTTATATTCTAGGTCATTCCTGGTGGGCCATTGGCCAACTAGAAAATGCCGTCAGGACAACTTCAGAAATCCAGACGATCGGGACGTCAATTCTTATTTTAGGCGAACTGGTTGAGCTGTTCCTCCCTCAGAGACCTGGAGTGGGTTTCCCCTGATGAGCCTAATTGAAAGGGCTTGCTTCCACTTGAAAGATGGGGGTAAACATCTGGCAAAGAAGTGTGTGTTTAGAGCAATGGAGAAATCTTGGAAGAGACCGGGAGCCTCGGGCACAAGTTAGCTAGCCAGGGTCATCAGTTTCATAGCCGACTCCTTTATTTTCGCCTTGCTCTGACCTTGAATGTGACTTGGCTGTGTGCTTCCCCTCTGTTGGACGGGAATGACGGGAGGATGACTCATATTTACAGCCGGGACAAGTCCCTGTGAATAACTGGAAAGCACTTTTTAGACGAGGGCTTCTGCAGGGGCCTCTGTGTGAACGCAGTTGGGGAATGTGGGCACACACACACATTTCAAGGCAGGGACAATACAGGTGTGGATGCATACGGAAGCATGCTCATACATTCCAGGGCAATTGCAAATGGTTATGAAGGGAAATGCTGCCGTGGAATAAGGAATGCATTAGCAGAGAGAGGACTGAGACAACTGAGGGGTTCTCGTTCATTTACTGTCTCAGCATACATAAGGATGCACACAGTGGCTCTGCGCATGTCCTGGGCTCTGGGTTCAACTGTACCGACTGAGGTGCTACAGTTACACACACTGAGGTGCATATATTTTTCTTCCCTCTCATGAAGCTCACTGGGGATTCACACAAAAACAAACAAACAAACAAAAACAACAACAACAAATCCACAACTCAGAAATTCTAATCTAATAGTATAGGGAAATAACCCCTATGAATCAGTTTTTAAGACTAAAACTAAGGGCTACATTTACCTCGTGGATGAAGGCAGGATGTCTGTATGAAGAAATTTGGTATGTGCTTAGGGACATTCAGACTATATGGTAATAGTTATTGGAATTATGGTTAAAAAAAGGAAAGAAACCCACACATCTGTAGAGTTAATCATGGAATACTTGGTAAGCTCAGGAAGAAAGGTAGAAAGAGGAATTAGACATTTTAATAGCTTTACATTGTCAGAGAAACATTGGGGTTGGGAGAGAAACAAAAGGGATGGTGTTGAAGTACCGGCTTATTTTACAGCTTGCCCGTTGGATACTGGAAAAGCCAAAACTTGATGCATTTTAACTTCCTTACCTATAAAGGATCCTGGTGGTGGTACCTATATTTGGGACACATTCTGGTCCCAAGAATGGTTTTTCTGTAACAGTGAATGGTAATGGTGAGCAAAACCGAGCTGGTAGTGTGCTTCTCTCTCAGGTAAGAAGTAAGGCAGGAGTCTATGCCAGTAAGTATCTGTATAAGAAGAATAATAGTATGATAATAAAATTCCTGTCTAGACTGACTCCTTGACAGAGAGATTAATCCGTGCAGACAGAGATACCCATCAGTGTCGCAGATTACTACGATGTTGCTTAAGGAAACTTGTGAGCAAAACAGATCATTGATTGAGAACCTGCCTGAGACCCGTGGGAAGAGTGCTTGGAATTCTTATTGGCCTGTAGAAAGCAGGCTGGCTTCTATGCAGTCCTCAGGTAAGATCCATTAGGGCTCCTCAAGGGTAGTTTTTGGACCAGCATCATCCTGGAACATGTGGAAAATGCAAAACACTGAATAAGAGCCTTTCAGGGTGGGACCCCAGCAGTCTTTGAACATGTCTTCCAAGTGTTGGTAGTGCTCGGTCAAGTCAGAGATCCACCAAAGTAGACCTCATCCTAACACATGATTCAACCAAAGAATAGCCAAACAAACAAGCAAACAAACAAATAAACAAACACCCAAGTTCCAGACTTGTTCCTTAACTCATCCACATACGTTGCTCGATTTTATAAAACATTACTCTAAGATAAACCCAACACTGTAAGATATGCCCTGTGAGATCAGTCAGTAGGTGAAAGGTGCTTGCCAAGCCTCGGGTGTTGAGTTCCATCTTGGAGGCCCACCTACAGGAAGGAGAGAACCAGTTCCTGAAAACTGTCCTCTGACCTCCACACACATGCGCTGTGGGATATATGCCCACACACAGAGCACATAAAACATTAAAAAATTCTAACTTGAAAAGATAAACATTGCTGGGCGTGATGGTACAATGGTGCACTTGAGAGGCAGAGGCAGGTAGATTTCTGAGTTCAAAGACAGCCTGGTCTACAGAGTAAGTTCCAGGATAAGAAAACCTGTATTGACTCCCCCAAAAGAAAAACAGAAAAAAAAAGAATAAAAAGAAAAGATCCAGTATGAAACAGTGTTAGGATTAAAAGTATCGGTGGGGTGGAAAGTGGCGAGGATCAAAAAGAGGTAAAACCTGAGACATTTGTCTTCTTCTCTAACTTGGGGATGGAAGTCTGGACACCTTTGTCTGGGGTCTTCTGCTGGACCAATGCTGTGGTTTCTCACCTGGAGCTTAATTAAACACATGGGAATCTTCTGGAAGTTTCTATGAAAGACAAGAAAGCTCCTTCCCTCCCCTTGTCTTAGAGGATGTATCATATCCTTTGGAGGAACTGAGGTAAGAGAACCATAATCAGAAAGCTAAAAGTGAGGAGATTATAGCCACCCTGGAAGTGACCTTAACCGGGGGCCAGGTCTGACCTCAGGAAAGCAGCTGGGTGGGGAGTTTTGGTAAAGAGTTGTAAAGTTTAGGTGGAGTGACCTAGGAAATGGGGCCATATTTAGATTAAAAATAAGCCCGGCGCATTTCTCAATGGCTAAGAGTGACTTCTTAGCGACCAGGTGCTCCGTCTGGATGGTTAATATTAATGAGACACACCATACTTCCCTTCCAAGGATCTGATCTCCATTGTCTCTCTCATTTTCTGGGCCTCTCCGTGAGATAGGCGTGGGTGGGTGTTGTTTCCCCATCTCCTCATAAACGAGCACACCAGGAAAACCAATGCCTTTGATTGGTGTGAGCTCCATCAGTCAACAAATATTTATGAAGTATCTGACATGCTTTCCTGGCATTGGGTCTTCTAAAGATCAGTGTAGGGACGGGCCTTCAATTGGTGAAACCGAGCAGACAGAGTTAAGGGAGAACTGGCCTGTGCTGCCTGTCTGCTTGCTGCTCCTGGGGGGTAATTCTGGCGTGAGGGCAGATACTTCTTCACCGAGTATAGTTTAAGCATCACCGGTGACTCATGCCCCCCTTCATGGCTGCTCTCCACGGAGCCTACTGAGAACAGGCTGTGAGGTTCGAGAATGGGCAGATAAGAACGGGGGAAGTTGGCTAACTGAGTTTTCTTGTCAGCTAAACTCAGGAGCCAAATTTGTTCCAGCCTTGTTCATGCCAACCAGAGCGTGCAAATAGCGTTCAAACAGGGTCAAGAGGCCTTAATGTGATTTTATGACATGTGACATGTCACCGATGCCCTCTGGCCTCAGTCTTCCCATCTGGACCACAAAGGGGTGGCTTCTGTGACTTCTTTGGGGGCTCTGTGTTTGCTCTCTGATGGCCGGGGGGCATCATCTCGACGTTATTTGGGTCTATAGCAGTAGTGGAGGAGGGAAGGACGAAGGGCCCACGGGCTTGAGAAAGCGCTCAGCAGCCAACAGCACCTGCTGCCCTGACATCGGACCTGAGTTTGTTTCCCAGCATCTATATCTATATAGAAATACTAATCATATGTAGCTCTAGCTCCAGGGGGACCCAACACATCCACACGCACGTGCCTACATAGAAACACACACACACACAGATACACACACACACACACACACACACACACACACGGGGTAAATGGTGTTTTTTAAAAAAGAAAGCAAAAGCGTCCAATCTGCTCTGGTAACGAGGAAAATAATTAAGAGTTAGATTGTGTTGGGGGATGGATTTTCATATTGTCTTATTTATATTTTCAGTGTTCAAATCTGGCACGGGTTCCTTTAGATATATTTGTAAACAAATCTATGTTAAATCTGCCCATAAATTGTCACCTCAGAGTAGTAAGACAAGAGGCGGCTTTGATTTTGCCCTTCCTGGCTTGTTTGTTATAACTGTGTGACGAGGTTTGTAGGTCTTGTCTGATTGGATCATGGAGGGACAGACAACTTAGCAATGTGTGGTTCCAGCTCTCCAAACCCCTGTGAAGACTTATGCTGTTTCCAGTTCTCTAGCCTAACACACACACACACCTCCCCACCTCCAAACAACACACATACTACATACATACACAGCATACCACACCACACATACATACCACATACATACCACAATATGTTACACACACATACAATCCCCACACACCACACACACTACACACGTACCATACACACACCAGACACCACATATATACCACACACACTACACACACAAATACCATATAACACATACATACTCCACACACCATACACATCACATACAAACATATACAACCATATGCAACTACACACCCACACCACACACCACACCCACACCACACACCCACACACTATATACACTACACACACTACACACCACATACATCACATATACACACAAATACACACACACCTTCCCACCTTCTCACAACACACACACTACATACATATACAGCATACCACATCACACATTCATACTGCATGCATACTATACACACAATGTGCTACACATACATACAACCCACACATACCATATACCACACATACTACACACATACCACAACACATCACACACCACAAATACACCACACACATACTACACACAAATAACATACAACACATACGTACTCCACACACATCACATATAAACATATACAACCATACACAACCACATACACACCACATCACACACACCACATACCACATGCACACCTCACACACACACTATACACACATACCATACACGACACACACAAAACACATCACACATACAACACATACAACATACACACCCCCCTATACACACATACTACACACTATACACAACACACACAACACACATAATATACACACATACCACACACAGAACATATACACACACACCCAGATACATACACTACACACAACACACACAGAACACACACATACCACACACAAACACATAACCCTACACAACCGCACACAAACACACACACACACATCACACGACACCACAAGTGGGCCTAATGCCTGAAGAGGCTTGAAGAGGATGTCAGATCCCTTGGAAGTAGAGTTACAGACAGTTGTAGCCACCATGCCATTGCTGGGAATCGAACCTGGGTCCTCTGTAATAGCAGCTAGTGCTCGCCATCTCTCCAACTCCACCTCTCCTAGGGTGCCTCTTTCAGCTAATATGCTTCTATTACGCATTTTTCTCTTTTGCGCTCTTCCCTCCCTCTTTCCTCTGCCCCATGCCTCCTCTTTCTCTTTCTCCTCCATCCCTTCTTTCTAAGAGTTTGCCAGTCGATTGCTCCACCACTTAACAGTACCTACACTCCTTTCTTTTCTTCCTTTGGGGCGGAGGGTATAGCTCAGTTGATAGAATACTGGCTCAGTGTTGAGAAAATCCTGGGTTTGATCCCCAGCACTGCAGAAGCCAGGTGTGATTGGCTGAAGTTTACAATCCCAGTGCTTGGAAGGCGGAAGCAGGGGAATCAGAAGGTCCTTGCAATCTAGGGAGTTGCAGGCTGGCGGGATGTTCCACGACATTATCTAAAAGCAAACCAAACCAAGCCAGGACTGAGATGCGTGATTGAGCATCATCTTGCTTGGATTGTTTTAATCAAGACCTTGAGCCCCATGGCTCACCTAGCAGCGACAGCAAGTCTTTTTGGGTTGATTGATTGAAATCTAAGCCTTGTCAAGCTTCACCAACTCTGCCTTATGCTGAGTGGGGGCTTCATCCGGGTTCTGGCGCATTTCCGGTCTGCAGCATCACCAGTTTGGTGTCTGTACCTCTTATCTGTGCAGTGCACAATTGTAGGCGCATTTAACACAAAATCTTAATCGTCCCAGGTTCATCACTGATTTGTTCAGAAGGCAAAATGAAAGAGTACAGTGGGAGAGGGATGCAGAACTGTGAGACGGGAGGACGCTTCCGGTCACTCCACCGACGTCACTGGGGGTAACCAACAGACCCCTGTGGGAAAATCCAGCACTGTATGGGTTTCAGTCACTGTACCCCCAACCCCCAAATTCTGATTTCAGTTAAGAAATAGAGATCTATCTTGCCAGTTTACAGTTAGGTAATATATTCAATCTAATTGCATCATTACCCCAACCAGGAGAATCTTCCAGGATAAAGAGTGACAAACAGATACACCACAGAATGATCCGCACTTGCAAATGGGTGTGGCAAGAGTTGTCTTTGAGTCAGTTGAGGACTTTTGGCTTGCACTGTGAACAGGTGCCTAAAAAAAAAAAGCTTATTTTTTCTAATCTCCATATGTAATTTCTACTAATAAATATTTCTTCACCTTCACATCTACATGGAAAAATCGCCTCCTACACAAACTCCACCTTCCAGCCAGGTCCAGGCCTCTCACTGCCAACGTTATCATTATACCTGGATTTCCAGCAGCCTTGGTTATGAAGGCTTCATGCAAATATGAACATAAAACGCTGCCATTTCCCCCCTTCCTCTTCCCCCTGAGTGAAATAACAGTTTATTCTGCAGCTTTTCAAATCACTCCCACAAAATTGGCAATCCAATACAATCCACACATTCATGCTAATCCACCCAGAAGTAAATACATGGCGGTTCAAAACCGCGACATGTGCAAAGACCACAGCTCCTCAATTATTGAAGAATTAACTAGGGGATATAACGAGGGAGGGGTAAGAGTAATTCAGCATGGAGAGACCCAGGCTTGCCATTTTGTATCTAACCCACCAATGAAAACTTTCTATACACTCGAGAACTTAGAAGCATGGCCAACTTCCACGCTCGCTTTCAATAAAAAGGTTGTACCATGTTTCCTCGGGTTGGATCCGAGAATGGACAAAATGTCCCTGAGAGGTGCTAGCTTAGGGGCCTTTCTGGAATAAGACAATGCTCAAACAACCCTTGATGGAGTGTTTGTTGTGACTCTTGAGCTTTGTGGGCTGTAAAGCAAAAGTTAGAAACATGCCGGGATGAGGGCCCAGAATCCTGGGTCTGGATCTTAACTGCATCCTTAGTAGCAATAATAGTATTAAGAATAACCGATCTGTTCAGCACTATGCATATTCCTGGGATTTTTAATATGCATTTTAGCCCTACAGACACCCTGGGAGGGCCCTCATGTTTCACCGATGGGGAAACCCAAGCTCAGAAAGGTACTAATTGCCTGTGTAGTAGCCTCTTCTACCATATAGCTAACAAGCCCAGGTCTAGGTCTAGAGGAGGTGGGAGCTTCACCTTGTGTCTGCAGCAAGGCTGATCTAAAAAGGATATAATTAGTCTAGAATTTCCAGCCCATTGCTTAGGTCATCGGACCATGATGTCTCTGAGCACCAGAGCTGGCCCAGGAGGCAAGGCATCTCACATTTCTTCCCTTTGGCCAGGAAACCACTTCTGGGCCCTGATTGGATCCCAGTGACCATGATCAATGGAGACAGGCAGTCAGGAGAGGAAATGAAATGCTAATCGTGTCCTTGACTCTTCCAGAAGGATCTCCCGTCTTACAAATGGACACCTTGCAGAGACTGCTTAGTGGTTATGATAAGGAAAGGCTGGCCACCACTTTAATCTCTGAGCCCAGTCCACCCACAGGCCTCAAGAAAATGCCTGATTGATCAGACAGCATCGCAGATTTCAGCTCCTTGTCTATTAGGAGGGAAAGAACCTTCCGGAAGCGTGGGCTCTGGGAGAAGGCGCTCTCTGTTCTTGGATCACACACAGACAGTCTAGAGTCATAGCTTTGCTTTAAGTGAGCCTTGGACCACCAGACCCCATAGAAGGGGATGCAGGGACATTCTTTTTCTCACTCAACAGACATTTAATAGAACAGAGTGGATTTTTATTGAGAATTTACTCTCTGTAGGAACAAGTGAAAAATCTCTAAAAATCTCTGCAAAGTTCTATGTGCTGAATCTTCTCATTAAAGATACAAAATCTTTACTTAAAATGCTTCATTTTAATAAGAGAAGAAATCTAGTCTTTGAAGACAGAGGAGAAAATGAAAACATTATGGCAAACAGTCAGGTCAGATTCATTGAGGGTACCATTTCCCAAAGGCACCAAAACCCCAATTCAAATAGCGTAAGAGCAAACGAACTCATTCCTTTTGTAATTTGGTTTGTTTATAAAGCAGTCCTGTCTTGTGAGATCCTGAATATTGGGATACAAAGGCAGAAAGAAACTTCCAGGAAGATGTGAGACATAGCTCCTTCCAGAACTTTCTTCAGAGATGCCTTCTTCTGACTTGCTTGATAACTTGATTTGAAAGTATAATTTCTTCTTTTTCTGTAGTTACTAATTAACCATAACAAGGTTGTTATGAGTAAGACTATGGTTGCTGTCAGAAAGAAAAACCCCAGCAAAACAAGGCCAAAACCCCATCTCGCTAAACAAGAGCAACCAAACAACACACAAAAAAGAAGTTCCAAACTAGCAAACTTTGTGTAAATTCTCCTACCCAGAATTTAGACTGCCATCTCCAAACTGCCTGAGACTACTGTTCCTCTTTCTCCAGCTCATATTTATATCCCTTCTGTTTAATTATTATTTATCTAATGGCTTAGGAGTTTCTATGGCATTTTTTCCCATCCAATAAATCAGTTTCTTTTTGGCTTCAAGAACCCATGTTTGGGTTTTCTTTAGTTGCCTTCGGGGCGGGGGTGGGGGGAGCCTTCTGTGGTCTTGGCTTTGTTTTCTCCTGTGGTCTAAGGGTTCAAACCCAGGCCATCCCAGCAAGCCAGGCAAGTGCCACACACCGAGCTATGCCCAGCCGCTCCCTTGTAGGCTCTAAGCCTCCTGTTTTCCAAAAGTGCTCCAGACTTTAATGAGCTCAGGCTTTGGTTTTCAGGGAAGATCTGTCCTTTCAACTCAAAAGAACTTTTTTGAGTTTCTTTTTGAGGCAGGGGAAGTAAATATGTGGGAGGAAGAAAGAAGACATGCCGAAAGTCCACACTGGTGCTTCCTGGGTAGACAGACACTTTTCAAGGGAGAGGAAGATAATGAGAGCGGTTGACAGATAAAGTCACTCGCCAACAAGCTTGGTGATCTGAGTTCAAGTCCCGGGGACCCACATGGTGGATGGAGGAGAGATCAGATTCCTGTAAATTGTTCTCTGACTGCAGTGGCACACCCTGCCCCCTTCATATAGGTAAATGGAGAGAGAGAGAGAGAGAGAGAGAGAGAGAGAGAGAGAGAGAGAGAGAGAGAGAGAGCTCACATTTACTGGTGAAACATTTGCCGAATCCCTATTGCCCGAGGCTTTGACTGAGTTTGAGAGTGAAGAAGACGACCTTTGCTCCCATCCAACTCCCAGATAAGAGAAGCAGAAACACGGTCCTCACAGTGCTTAAAGCAAGAAGGGCAATAGTGAGGATAATGATGTTTTCGGTAAGATGTTATTTCATTTATCATCTGTCTGTCTGTCTATGATTTGGTGTGACCCTGGCTGTCCTGGGACTCTCTTTGTAGATCATGTGCCTCTGCCTCCGGAGTGCTGGGATTAAAGGTGTGTGCCACCACAGCTGCCAAAAAAAGTGTTATCTGATACTTGATAGACTCCCTCATTTGATTCCCCCACAAACATCTGAGGGGGCGTTTGTAGAATAGAAACTGAGGCATCAAGAGAATAGTTGTCTGAATCTAAAGTCCACCAAGTAAGGAAGTAGTAAAATTAGGAACCAAGCCCAGCTCTACCTGAAGCTGAGAGGCTATGGCTTTTATTTTATATGCTTATTTGAGTGTATGTGTATACATGTGTGTGCGTATATATGTGTATATGTATGTATGTGTGTGCTTGTGTATGTGTACATATATGTGTACACGTGTGTATGTATATGTGCATGTGTGCACATGTGTATATGTACATATGTGTGCATGTACATATGTATGTATATGTGTGTGCACATGTGTATGTGTGTGTATATGTGTACATATGGATGTTTGTGTGTATGTGTGTATGTATATGTGTGTATGTGTGTGTATGTGTATGTGAGTGTGTGTGTGTGTAGATGATTGTGTTCGCTTGCACATGTAGGTGAAGACCAGAGGTTGACATCAGACATCTTCCTCCATCACGTTTCTTATGTTTTGAGACCGTCTCCCACTAACCTGCACTGACTGGTTAAATTGGCCGGCCAGCAAGCTCTAGGGATGAACCCGCTTCTACTCTGCTCCCCCCAGCCAACCCTCCTCTCCAGAGGAAATGTTACAAATGCACGCTACAGCGTGTATCTTTATCTAGAGTGCTGAAGATCTGAACTCAGCTCCTCACAATAGCACAGCAGGTGCTTTCCCAGCTAAGTCATTTCCCTAACCCCCAAGAACCCACAGTGTTGCTTTAGGGTTATTTTATATGTATGAATGCTTTGTCTGCAAGTACGCGTGTATGTCTGGTGTTGTACTGGCTTGTTTTGTGTGTCAACTTGACACAAGCTGGAGTTATCCAGCCTTCCTTGAGGAAATACCTCCATGAGATCCAGCTGTAAGGCATTTTCTCAATTAGTGATCATGGGTGGGAGGGTCCAGCCCATGGTGGATGGTGCCATCCCTGGGCTGGGTTCTACAAGAAAGCAGGCCAGGGGAAGCAATCCAGTACGCGCAGTATCCCTCTATGGCCTCTGCATCAGCTCCTGCCTCCAGGTTCCTGCCCTGGGTGAGTTTCAGGCCTGACTTCCTTTGGTGATGAACAGCAGTATGGAAGTGTAAGCAGAATAAACCCTTTCCTCTCCAACTTGCTTCTTGGTCATGATGTTTTGTGCAGGAATAGAAACCCTGACTGAGACAGGTGCCCAAGATGGCCAGAAGAGGGCATTGGATCCCCTGAAATTTGAGTTTTGGATGAGTGTGAGGTGGCATGCCTATGCTGGGAATGGAACCTGGGTCCTCTGCAAGAGCAGTATACGTGCATCCTTAACCGCTGACTCATCTCTTTACTCTGGGCCTAGGGTTCTAACCACTAGCTCCTACTTCCAGCACTTTGCCCTGGCCATCTGTGACCTTAGAGAAGGATGTGGGCTATTTATTAGCCTCCCTAGATTGGGGGAATCTGACTCTCTGTAGAGTGGGCCCAGAGATTGCACATGGCCGAGTTCCCCAATGACCGCCATTTCTCTGAGAGCACTAGTGTGCCTTCCTAGGCATTTTGGAGATTCGTTCATACTGTCCCCAACTTTCACATATGCTTCCTGCCCCAAATGACCAGCTGAGTCCTGAAGCAAAGAGGAGAGATTCCAGCAAGAGTGGAAGAGGAGGAAGAGGCCGGAGCAAACCCACGGCAGCAGGACGGCAAGCGATACTGCCAACGTTTTTTTGGCTTTTCCAGGTTCTCTCCCTCCCCGCCACCCCCCCTCCCCTGTAAGAAAGCTGCTGGCAGCCTTTCAAATAGCAAAGTGGGGCAACATGGGAGCGTGCATGCTATAATAAGTGGAAGGGGAGGGGGAGGGGAGGAGGAGGGGGAGGCAGAACTTGGAATTGCTAGGCTGCTGCTATTCAACAGTGTAATAACACGTCTGCGTGTGAGCTGGGAACATCTACACAAAAACGAGAGCACAACGGGGCTGCCCTAGTGGATTACAGGTACCTGAGAAACAAACAAACAAACTGACTCAAGACAGTAATTTTCACTATTAATGCCAGAGTGTTTATGCAATGAAAACCTTAAAAGCCACCAAACGGTTCCCAGGGAGAAAGGAACAGCCCAGTGTTCTCTTGCCTTAGAGGGTGAAATGTCTTGTTGAGCCTCTTTTTTTTTTCTCTCCTGGAAACCAACACAGTACACTCAGAGAGGTCCTCGCTCCTCACTGTCTTTATGGGGGTGAGGGGGTGGAGGGGTGGGAGTGGGGGAGGGGGCACCCAGAGCTGGGTGTGTGCACACCAACGAGGCTGTGGTGAATACTGATTCCCCAGGAGACAGGCATCTCTTGACTTCTGAGTCACTGCCCAAAGCTGGGCTGGTGAGAAAACCAAGCCCTAAGAGGTGAAATGTGGGGACAGAGGCAGGAAAGGCATCATGACACTCTGTGTTGTACTTACTTCTACAAACACAGCTCACTGCATATCTATATTGTTCAAAAGGTTGTACAAAATGCCCATCAGAAAGAAACCCGGTACCACCTGATCCAGTAATACACTGCAGTCCAAATATCCTAACACCAGTGATAACCTTAGTCAAGGCTTGCACAGTATCTGGGGCAGGCATCTCTCAGACATTATTTCATTAATCCCTCCCACCCCCATCTACAGTGCAGACTCACTCCCCTCCCCCTCCAGATGTGTAAATGGCCCTGAGATGGAGGGAATTCCTCTAAGGTTATGCTATGATTACGTGAAATGGTGTCATGGTGCCAAATCCCCTCTCAATCCCCATGGGTGCTGAGAAGGGCTCATCTCTGACTGTCTGAGGACCATCTCCATGACCCAACAGTTGGAACTACTGACTGTCACGTTAATAGCCATGCCACGAAGTCTGTGAGGTTACAAGGCAGGATGGACAGACATCAAGAATGCCCACAGAAGGGGGTCTTAACTGGGGTATGCATTAGAGTTAGAACCTTAAGGGACTCAGAATCAGGGACCCCAGGGGAACCCTGAGGTGGGGTGTCTTTCTGAGTAAGAGATTTAGTAGTATGGTTTGTTTGCTTGTTTGTTTGTTTATTAAGGTCTCACTTGGTAGCCCTGGCCGGTTTGGAACAATTTGTTTGCCTCTGGGGTGCTAGGATGAAAGGCATGTACCACCACACCCAGAATTAATAGAGGTCTTAATGTCAGAGAATGTCTAACAACATGGCAGGGGCTCTGTGGAGAATTCAGGTTCACAAAGCTAAATGGCAGAGAGAGACTGGAAGGGTCTCATTCCACACAATCGATGGCTTCCCAGCACAGGGTAGCCAGACTGCTTCTAAATCTTAGGTGGCGGGGAAGGGGGAAAGGTTCAGACCTTTTCTCAAAGTATGTCCATCAAAGGGCCTTAGAGCCGCTGATTGCGGGGGGTAAACTTTCTTTGGGGAAGAGGGAATTTATGTACTCACAAGTAGACTCTTGGCCCATCTCCTCCCCCACCCCACCCCCCTAGCGGTGAAAATCACAGTCAGCTGCAAGGATGGAGACAGAACCTGCTACTGGTGCATGTGGTCTGAGCTAGCCCAAACCTAACCAGGACCAATAGGAAAAAAAAAAAAAAGGACGTTAAGCTGTTCTGTGAATTTAAAGTTCTATGCTGTACAGGAGAGGCGACCGTGAGGGTGGAGGGAGGTGATGAATGTGCAGAAGGTGAAGCCGGCGAGGTTGCTGATGTTGTTGGGGAGATAAAGAGTCTGACCAGTAACCGCTCTTTTCATTTATTCATAAAAGGTCGGGAAACTGACGGTATCCGGAGGGTATTCAGCGATGCGCACCCGGCGCTTCGTGTCTTATAAATCTCTTCTCGTGCTAATCAACTTTGCCTAGTGGAATTCCTTGGGGGAGGGGGGGCAAGGGAGTACACAGCCCAGGAAGAAATATTGAAAAATTAGAGAAACATTCTCATCGCTAATGACTTGGTCAACTGAGATGGGGCATTAGACCTCATTTCTGGTTATTTGTTGTTGTTGTTGTTGTTGTTGTTGTTATTAGGCAGAACGGGTTTTATTCCTCGGCGTCGAAAAGATGAGCTTTTGATATTGCTGCCGAGTGTAATTGACTCTTCGGAGCCCTGTCTGAGTTCGGTAATTCATCATTTTTCAAATTAGTAAGGACGGCGTTAGGGTAATCTGAAGTGCTAATCAGTGAAACCTTCCCAAAGCCTTCCGCCGCCGCCGCCGCCACCGTGGAGGAAGCTGCGATCTGCAGCCAGCGGTTCTCATCCACGTCGCCATCTAGATTCAAGATGCCAATGGGAACCTCTTCGTTTGTTTGTTTATTTAATTTTTTTTTTTGAGACATTCTTCTCCTCGCCCCTGACAGCCACAGGAAGCGCGAGACCATGCGATGCTCGCAGCCCGGCTTGTTGAATCGGGTAGAAGTGGCCACCCTTGTTAAAAAAAAAAAAAAAAAAAAAAAAAAAAAAAAAAAAAAAAAAAAAAAAAAAAAAAAAAAAAGACAAGACACTCAAGTGTCAGACGCTTGTGGGCCATCCATCTTCTGGGTTTCTCCACCCACGGGGCCGGGCTGCAAGCACCCACAGTTGAGGCCCTGGTCTGGGGCTTTCTCTCCGCCATTATGTGGTTGTCAATGCCGCCATTTATCCAGTGATTAATCATCATTTGGAAGGTTCTGCCGGGAGCCCACAGAATAGAGCCGGTTCCAGCAGGTGGCTTCCCTCGGATTAGTCAAAAGTGGTAATGGCTTGCCGCTGGGGCTTTGTCCTTGGAGGCAAAGGATGCCACCTCGGTTTCCTTTGTGGGAAAGAGAAATTGAGTTTTTTATAAACCTGGGAAATCAACCCAGTCATATAAATAAATAAATAAATAAATAAATAAATAAATAAATAAACTCACATTTAGAACGAGTCTTTTAAAAGTGTCCCCTAGACATGCTGTTTACGATTAAAGCACACAGACTTGCAACTCATTCACACTGTGGACTCTTTAAGTTTTGCTTTTTGTTTTGTTTTGCTTCGCTTTGTTTTTAAGGTCAGGCTGTTCACCTGCACATCCCTGTCAACATAACTGTCCAAAAATAAGTCTGTGGAGGCGCGAGGCACCTAATGTATTTTTTTTTTTAATCAGCAATCGAGAGGAAAACATCTGAGATTTTTAACCCGAGATAACCAATGATGGTAAATTATTATTATTATTGATTTAGAAAAAAAAAAAAGAACCTGACAACAAAGCTTTCAGTTCTGAAATTTAAAGATGATGGCTTCCATGGAAATCATGTCAGGAGGTTAGCATCCAGCAGAGTTTCCCTCAAAGGGCTCCCCGAGCTAGAAGTTGGGGAGACTTAGTGTTGCCAGATGAGGAAATGAGGTGTCCGGGAGGGTGGGCGCGGAAGGGGAAGGGAGGGGAGCCCAAATGGAGAATGGGGAGGCTCTCGGGAATGCAGCTCAGCCTCCTGCAGCTGGCCCAGCCGGCCTATTATCATGCACGTGACTTCTAAGTAAGTCGTGGGATTCCAGAACTGGGCAAGCAAGGCATCTGTGGGGAGTGACAGAGGAGAGTCATATGAGAGAGGACTCTCAGGGTTTTTTCTTTTTGGTTGTTGTTGTTGTTTAACTTTTCTCGCTTGACTCGTGTGATAATGACAGAATTCCTCCCTTCAATCCTGTCCCGGCGGGTCAAGTCAGAGATAGATGGGACCCCAAACTGTCTCTGAGTCCTTACTCCTTATATTTGATCTTAGCCCGATTTCGAGTTTCGGTGGGTCAATGAAACGTGTGCAAAGGGAATTGTCACTTAGTTTGAGAAGCAAACTGACTCCCAGTCCTGAAATGCACCCCCCCCCTTACCCAGCTTCGCCTGAGGTTTGTGCTCAGCTTGGTCCCTCAAGTTCAGAAGTGATCTTTGGGGGACACCCGGGGAGGCGGGTGTGAGAGGAGCAGTAGCCACCTGATGCTTCCTGCTGTGGCTGTGTGTGTGTGTGTGTGTCTGTGTGTGTGTCTGTGTGTATGGCTGTGTGTGTCTGTGTGTCTCTGTGTGTGAGTGTCTGTGTAAAGAGAGAGAGAGAGACAGAGGCAAAGATATAGTGAGGGAGAAAGAGAGAGACAGAGAGATTGTTCAAAGTAGGAAAATCCCTCCCCCAGCACCACATCCACTTAGGCTTGAGGCCTACTGGGACAGCTGCAGTCTTTCCTTGACGGGCAGCTTGCCTGGGACTAGGAGCAGCTGACAGGAACATGGGCAAGAGTGCCCTCAAAGCTGGCAGCCTGGGAGGTGGAGCGAAGGCTCCTGGAGAGGTCGGCCAGGGGGAAGGGAGGCAGGTGGAGGAGGCAGGGGAGGAGCGGAGGGGGATGAGCATCCCAAAGCCCTCTTCTAGGAAGACAGAAACCCCTGAAATCAGGCCTAGAGATTCCCACACCAGTGTAAAACATTTTGGGGATTCAACTCACTCATTGCTTTAAGGGCTGGTTGAAGAGAGTCTAGATGTCTAGATGTAGTCCGGCTCAGGTGAGAGAGATTGTTCACCTTTGAGCCGGCATCTCTATTTCCCTGAAATGGGGTCCCAGAGCAGGGTTGGCATCCCCCCCCCCAATATTAAAAATGCTCATGCTTAGGCCCCCATAGACCTAGCCAAAGTATCATCTCTAGGGTGAGTGTGTTTGTTGGAAGTGGGTCCAGCGAACTCCTTAACAAGCCCTCCGGGGTGAGTCTGTCTGTTCCAGCTCAAGGATCACAGACCTAAATGAAGAAACTTGGAGAACGGATTGAAAAGGAGTGTTTTGTTTCGAGACCAAATCTTGCAATGTAGGCTAAGATTAGCTGGGGCTCACTGGGTAACCTACGAGGGGGCGCGAACTCACAGCTGTTTTTCTCCATCACTTCCTGGGCTGGCCGCCATGCCCACCTCGTTTGGAGCCATTTATCAGTGGGTTGAAGCAAACGGACTGAGGCAAACAGGGCTTCTCTAGTCCCGTCCCTCTGGCCATGCAGGAAACGTCGGCTGGAGGCACTTAGCTCACTTGGAACTGAAGTTCTCCAGCCCTGACCCCTTGCTGAAGGCAAGAATGAAAATGGTCCTTAGGTGGAATTTCAGCTTCTGAAAAGACAGAGGTGTTGCTCTCCGTTTTCCTCCTTCCTTCCCTTCCTTGTTTTCTCTTTCTCCCTCCCTTCCTCCTTTCCTCACTTTAGGGTTGAGAATGACCTTGAACTCCAATCCCTCCTGTCTTCATCTCCCAGTGCTGAGGCCACCTATAGGCCATGCCTGGCTTTCCACAAGTCTCCAGTCATTCTGCTCCTGTGTCTGGGCGAGAAAGAAAGGAGGACTTTATAAATTCTAGACTCTGCCTGGGAACTGTGCTAAGAAAGAGGATAAGGACATAGGGTTTCTCTATCCTAGCCCCTCCTTCAGTGTTAGCAAGGACATTTTGATGCGAGAGTCCAGGACCTTCAGAGAGTAGAACTGGTTATCAGGGAGGGATCAGATCCCAGCAGCAGGTTCTTGGCAGAGTCCTGTAGAATATAAATGCTCCAGCTGGGCGTAGTAGCAAATCTCTCTCATCTCAGCACTCAGACCTGGTGGGTGGAGAGCTGAGGCAGGAGGTTGATGAGTTTGAAGGACGCCTGGGCTACATAGCAAGGGCTGTTCTTGGGGTACAACAATTGGGCCACTTTATTTCCTAAAGGAGTAGGTGGTCTTCTAGATGGTGTGAGGGTTTGCCCCTCTTGCCCCAAGCCACTAATAAATAGTGACTTGCAAAAGAATAAATAAATAAAGAGCAAAACAAACAAACAAACAAACAAAAACTCAGGACTAAACAACAAAACAAAACAAAACAAAGCCATCCTAACTTAGTTCCAAATAAATACAGCTCCCATGGATTCAAACTTCCTTGAACCCAATTTTACTTTTGCTTTCTATAGGTTCTTGCAGTAACCAGTTCCAGATGAGGCAATTCACTACCTACCCACAGGATAAAAAGAACGCATGCTTTTAATTATTCTGACACGACGTCTTCCAAGTTTCAAGACTCTTATCTGAAATCTCGGATTTTGGGTTTGGGTGTTGATGCTTCCGACTCGGAGGTAGTCTCTGTGGGTTATGCAAACTTGAGTCAGTGGTATTGATCAGCAGGGCCACACCACGAGGCAGAAGAAACTTCAGACAGGAGTCTCATCTGATTCCCAGCCACACCTGCTCACCTCTGTAGCATGGTTTGAGGGGCTCTCAAGGACCCCCTCACATTCTTCTGAAACCCATTGAACAAACATCCACTGTTAGAAACTACTGGCTGGGCTGTGGTGGCGCATGCCTTTAATCGCAGCACTCGGGAGGCAGGGGCAGGCGGATCTGTGGGTTCGAAGCCAGCCTGGGTTGGGGAAATAGCTCAGTTCATAAAGTGATTGCACTGTGAGCATGTCACATTGTGAGCATGAGCACCTGGGTTAAAATTTCCAGAAACAATAAGAAAAGAGATGGGTGTCTGGGCCAGTGGGATGGCTCAGTGGGTAGGGAGGTACTTGCTAGCAAGCCTGACAACCTTAGCTTGATCAAACTCCTAAAGGCACACAGTGTGCATGTGCAAGCATGCTCATGCGTGTTTAACATACACACACACACACACACACACAGGGTAAATAAATCAATTAATTAATGTAAAATTATCTTTTTAATACCAGATGTGTTTTACTGTGCTTGTAATTCCCATGCAGGGGAAGGAAAGAAAGGTGGTTTAAGGTGGTTTAAGGTGGTTTGTTGGGTCTTCTTACCTACCCAGCCTAGTCTCTCTCTCACACACACACACACACACACACACACACACACACACACACGTGAACATGCATGTGCAATCAGTTATCTCCAGGCAACGCACATTTCATTCACAAGTATTTTCTCAAGTAGGTTTAGCTTTTGAGAGGGCAAAGAGCGTGCTTCCACGACCTTGGCAATTGTCAGAGAAGCCAAAACAACAGTCTCACCAACTCTTTGGGGATTCGTGTGTATGGAGTCTCGGTGTCACCTGCTCATCCCCAAGTGTCACCGGGATGTGCGAATGAATTTGGCTCTGCATTGGCTGACGAAGGACTGAGGCATGCTTTTCACAGTCATCTGCTGAAAGAACACTCCCCTCTCTCTGCCCGAGATTCCCTTGATAAAGCGCAGGCAGTGCAGGTCTGGCCAGACATGTCACCTTCTGCCTGCTCATGTGGTATCTAAGAAGGACCTGGTTTCAGAGGAATCTTTTTTTTTTTTTTTTTCTATTCCTGGAACTAAGAAGTGCGAGGAAGCACGCTATGTTGAAATAATGGCTGGTATTTATCGAGCATCTACTAAGTTCCAGGAACTCTCTAATGCACTCGCTCTGCATCAGCCTATTGGCTTTTTGTGTCATTTGTATGAAGTAGGTACGTAGCCCCTCTCTGTCGCAGAAGAGGGCAGAGGCGGGAAGGTAAGATAACCTGCTTGAGAGACATTAACTAAGGACTAGAAGGGCCAGAATCCAAGCAAACAAGATGAAGTCAAGGCTTGACTTACAGTCACAGAATATTTGTTTCCTGTTGGAGGACAAAGAACACAGCAAGGCAGAATTAAGTCCCAAGATAGTCATTCATGGTGTGTGTGTGTGTGTGTGTGTGTGTGAATCTATCAGGTCATGTAGTAATGCTCTGGAGAACTAAATGAATGTTGCTAAGGATTCTGGGAGAGAAGCCATGAAACAAATGTCTGACAGGATCTCATTTTGTCAGGCATGGAGAGGAAAGTGTTATGATGTGTGGACCGAAGCCTCCTCCCAGCTCCTGCAGTGAGTTCTGTTCACTTTTCCCTAATAATTTGATCAGTTCTCCATGGAAAGCACTTAGTTGTTATGGTAATAAGCACTCTCTAAATATTCACAGAATTAAGCCAGAAAGGAACGCCAGTCTCCAAATGCAGAACCTCATGGTATTTGCTTTGAACCTTGTAGTCTAAGGGTGGGACCCTAAGTCATCTGCCTCTAAATCCCACTGAACACGGGTGCAGGTTCTGGACCCACATACAATGGGCAGAGATGCTGGGTAACTCCCACTGTCATGCAATGTGTGAAGATGTGGGTCATAGTTCTACTGCTCGCTAGGCCCTTTTGTCACACACTCACTGGTGCCTTCATTGCTAAAGTGAGGCTTAATAGAAACAGCTGCTTTTCTAACTCATCAATAATTATACCTGGGCTGGAGAGATGACTCAATGGTTAAGAGCACTGACTACTCTTCCAAAGGTTCTGAGTTCAAATCCCAGCAACCACATGGTGGCTCATAACCATCTGTAACGAGGTCTGACGCCCTCTTCTGGAGTGTCTGAAGCCTGCTACAGTGTACTTAAATATAATAAATAAATAAATCTTTAAAAAAATAATTATACCTTGTGTCTTATCTCATGAGACTGAGCGCTAAAGGCGTAAGGATTTGTCTGTGTAGAGACAGAACAGACCTGAGTGGTGGCCTATGTGGAAGTCTCAGACTCCGTGCCTACAGGCAGAAGCAGGTAATGGATAAGATAAAAGTGAGTACCATGGTAGGTCTGGAGCTTAGAATCTTCTAGATGCTAGGCGTTCATTTAACCTTAGGATTTAAAATTATATAAAGAAATGTAACAAATGTAACAAAAAAACCAATAGGGAAAAGCTCCTGAGCAGGAATAATGGGGGGGGGGAACCTAAGGATAAGTTTAAACAAAATATCTATCAAGCTGTGTGCAGTTGCCCGATGCGTGTCCCAGGTCTCTGAGCTTTTCCTGCAGCTGATGAAATCATAGAACCAGATCCACACATTCAGAAGCATAGACAACTCCAGGCTGTGAAGCCCTGGACACCTCTGGACTCTTTGGCCTTGAATGGTCTTCCGTTGTTCATATTAATTCTACCTGAGCATCTTCTGGGGATAGGGGAGGATCAGATGGTGTCAGAGGTAGCAAATTTCAGTTGTACAAGGAGGATAAGCTCTGAGAGGTACCCCACCCAGCAACTCTCAGCCCTGTCCTTAGAATGTGCTTAGTGGGTAGATTGATTTATTTATTGTGTGCACGCACACATGCACTCACCCTCAGTGTGGATGTGAAGGACAAAGGACAGTCTTTCAGGAGTCAGCTCTTGCCTTGCCCCTGGTAGGAGGAGGGTCTTTCCTGTTTTTGCATTGTGTGGCACACGCCAGGCTGGATGGCCCGAGAGTGCCCCGTCTCTATGTAGGACTGGGCTTACAGATGTATTGCTAATGCATTTGGTTTTTTATGTGGGTTCTGGGGTTGGAACTGAAGTCATACTTGCATAGCTAGGGGTTCTAGCCACAGAGCTATCTCCCCATTCTGGAGAAGATGGATATTAAGTCTCTCCTGACTCTTTCTTTCTCCCAGAACTCCCTGCCCCACCCCCACCCTGCCACCTTTGTGAGGTGGCAGCTGTATTGCATTAACTGGTTATGGTGAATATTTCACGATGTATACGGGTACTGACATTCTTTAATTGCACACACACAGCTTAAACTCGGGAGATGAAAAGAGTTGAAACAAGTACATGTTTGCTTCCGGTTTTTGTTTTTTGTTTTTTTGTTTGTTTTTGCCTTTCCTTCGTGAAAGCGAGTCTTTATATCTTAAAGTAGTTTTGTTTACAGAAACTGTTTCTTGGAGAAAACTAAATCCTCCTCTCTTCTTTCATTTTGACAGTTCAAGTAAACATGGGGTTTGTGTTTACCCAGGATGGAATTGATTATTGTATTAGTGATCATCTCGCTGTCTGACAGATTACCAAAAATCCTAGCAATTCCAAACAAGCGTGTATCATCTCACACAGTGTGGGTTGGGGACTTGGAGGTGTCAGAGCTAGACGGCTGCCGCACAGCATCTGATGGGGTCATAGTAAAGAGGCAGCCCACGCTATCAGTCACCTGATAGTGCGACACAGGATCCCATTCCAAGATGGCAAGCTCAGACTGTTGGCAAGGGACTGAATTCTCCACTTAGTAGACTCTCCATAAGCCCCCCCCCCCCCACAGTGTCCTAATGACACGGCAGCTGGCTTCTCTCATATACAGACATCAAAAGCTGAGTCAGGTGGAGATGCAAAGTCCCTTACCAACCAGACCATGGGAGTCTTACAATTCCCCTTCTGGTGCTAGTCAGTATGGGAGAGTTGTCAGTCAGCCCCTGAAGGCAGTGAGATGCGACAACTCTCAAGGCCTACTCCAGAGGCTGAGCCTAAAGTTCTTCGCTTAGTAACTCCTTAGGAACATTCACTTGTCAGTGTGAAAGAAAAGAAGAAAATCAGAGGAGGAGGAGGGTGGGGAGGAGGAGGGGGAGGAAAGGAGGAGGAGGGGGGAGAAAAGGAGGAGGAGGGGAGAAAAGGAGGAGGGGGGAGAAAAGGAGGAGGAGGGGGAGGAAAGGAGGAGGGGGAGAGGAAAGGAAGAAGAGGGGAGAAAAGGAGGAGGAGGGGAAGGAAGGAGGAGGGGAAGGGGAGGAGGAGGGACAAGGAGGAAGAGGAGGAAGTTCTGTCTCTTTTTATTTCCTTCTGCAAGTTAGTGTCCATTCCTGAAGCAAAGCATCAAACCACATCAGGTGTAATTCGTTGGTTGTGGTAGGCTTGGTCAACTCAGAAATTGAAAATAAGTCCTTAAAAGGACAAAGGGATTCCTTGCAGGAGGTAATGGCAGATGGATGATGTGGTTAATTGAGAGCAAATATCTCAGCAACAGGAGTTCAGGGTCCTTCAGCGGAGGAGGCCGACCCCTGAGTACCCGGAAGAGAGAGTTTCATTGGGCCAGTCTGTGTCATGTGGCTATTTTAGTAGTGATCTGAAGTTCTGTGATTTGCAGCCTCTCAGAATTGCGAGGAGGAGGGCTGACTTCCCCATGAAAGAAAATTGGACACCAGCTCTCCTTTATAGACCAAATGGTTTAAATTTGGCTTTATGTTTCAAAGAGAACAGGAGCCTATTGAGTGTCAGGTTCTGTTGTGTTATTTATTAGTTCTTCATGTTGACAGTGTTGAAGGGGAGATGCCACGTTTTAGAAAGTAAACAGCAGAATTGCCCCAGGCACGGAATTATTTTCAACCTGGAAAGGGGCTCATTAATCTTGGGTATATATAATGAACTTGCCTGAGATATTCCGAAATGTTGTCTTCTGGACAAGATGAATTGTCCTTTCCTACCTGGAAGGAATAAGGCTTCGGAATTTCCCACCGGCATTCCGTCTCTTCTTTCATGGCACTTGCCAAAGTTGATAATTACTATTTATTACTATCGGTAATAATTACTCCTCTGACATATTTATCCCTATCGCTGAAACAAAAATATTTACAGGAACTTACAGAACATAACCAGGCATGGTGGTGCACACCTGTAACCCCAGCATTTGAAAGATGGGGGCAGGCTGGAGGATCAGGAAGTTTTCAGATCATTCCCGACTACGTAGTGAATCTAATCTGGTCTGGACTGTTTGAGATGCTATTTCAAATAATCAAAGCCAAAACAAAACGAAACAACAACAACAACAACTAACTTATTAAACAAAGATTCTCTACCCCACCCTGGTTTAGTTTCAGATATCTCTTGTTAGGGGAGTGACCAACAAATTATCAGTAATGAATTCATCTGCACTGAAGGATGCCTGGCCTCATCTTGGAAGACTCCTCACTGATACCAGTAGGATTCCCCATCTCGGTAACCAAAACTATCTCCCTACTTGGGAGGGGTAGTCCCCAATGGAGAGCCACTGATGCCAAAGAATACAGGAGGGATGGGATTAGAAGACTCACTCAGAAACTGGACAGGATTGCCAAATCCTTGAATGTTCTAGAAGAACATTCACCTGTTGATTTCTTCTGATTCATTTATTCATTTCTCCATTTTACCAAACATTCTTAGAGGGTCTGTTTATAGGAAGAGGCTGAGGAATTAATGACCTTGCAAGGTTCAAGGGTTGTGCTGGACATCATGGAGTAAACATTGAAAAAAGACAACAAAATGTAAGTTACCTCCCGCTTACCATGCTCCAGGGAGGAAGGTAGTTAGGACAGCACTTTGTCTGCAATGGATTCCTGGACTGCTCCTCCTTTCTGGACTCTTAGCCATCCTTCCCAAGTTCAGCAGATGGGGTCCAGACTTAGAGGTCTCTGCCTACAGCTTCATTAAGGCTCCATGTCTTACCCTCTGGTTCTACTGATCTGTATGGGTATATTACAGATTCTATAATCATGTCTAGACTTCCTAAGTATATATTTTGGGGAAATTTATTCGAATTGAAAAGATTCTTTGATAAAGATACACTTATAATCTTACTTTTGCTGTCCGTATGGCTTCCTGACCCTGAGCTGGTTTCCCAGTTGCCTGGCTGTGTTTTGTCTATCAAATGGAACCAGTTTTATCTGTTCTCAGTCACCTGCAGAAGGCTACTGAGAGGGTTAAAGGAAATGACAGTTTACAATTCACAAATGTATTTTGTGAGTTAAAAATATATATTTAATGTCCTTGTCTCAAAAAACCAGAGAGAGAGAGAGAGAGAGAGAGAGAGAGAGAGAGAGAGAAAGAAGAAGAAGAAGAAGAAGAAGAAGAAGAAGAAGAAGAAGAAGAAGAAGAAGAAGAAGAAGAAGAAAATATATACCACACTGATGTTGTTTAAAGGATTAATAATGTAAATGTCTTGAGGCAGAGGGCTATGTTTCATGGTGTTGCATCTTAAAGCTCAGCGTGTCTCTGTATGTGTTAGAGTGGGCTCCCACCAAACAGTGATGAGGCTCCCGTGGTATCTTGCAAAGTGTGGATCTCATTCATTATAAACTTGTTATCTGATTACACACTAGTCAATAAATAGTTGTAGAGTCAAATTGGATTTCAGATAATCACCCGAGAAGTCTTTATTATTGCTCATGCATATGTATGCTGGCACCGTCTGAAGCTAGGAGTTGTAAATGTTCTATGTGAGACATATTTTAGGATATAATGCTACTTCTGTGGATTTTTTTTATGAAGAACTTTAAAGATATTTACTTGATAAGGAAATACATTGCATAAGGTGTAGATTCTGAAAGATTTCGCTCCCAAAAGTATATTAAAATGAAAAGTGATGATATATTTCCAGCCTTGGATAGATTTGTTTTCTTGTTTCATTTTATTATACAAGAAAATGACATACTTTAGAGTATAATAAGAGATTAATCTACCTAAAATACTTGTGTTTCCCAGTTATTTCCTGAGTTTAAAATTTATTTTGACCAATGTATAAATTCAATCGATTAAAATTTGTTATGGTAAAGCTCACAGTTGGATTAGCCTTTCTGATACAAGTGTATCATGGTGATGCTAAAATTGAACACCATAGTAACAAATTTGTTTCACTGAAAATATTGCGGTAACACAAATAAGACATTAAGGAACCCCGTGCATTAGCTGACTGACCTTTCTTGAAAAGTAAATACTAAGGAAATATTTTAAGGGAGTTCCTTTTTGTCTTCTTGGTTTAAGGTTCATTTCCAGTCAAATATTGCTTTTGTTTAGAAAGAATTAGGTTAATACCTGTTAAATGTGGTAGTAAAGTTTTACTACACATAATTAAGTTGTAAAACTAAATGGACTTTATAGGTAAAATTTCCAATATAAGCTTTCTATATTTTAAAGGAAGACAACTGACCTTGCTCTAGTTACTAAATACCATACTAGCCACAGAACTTTGAAAATATTTAGTTTATTTTCCTAAAGTGGGAAATTTAAACAAGGTCTTTTAAGTCTATAAAGAAGATTCACGAATGTTGCATTTAACAAACATTATACTGGACTTGTACTATTTATAAATTTGGATTTGGAAGACATTTTGTGACTGCGTTCTATGGGCCAAAGGTGGCATTAGACATTCTCTTTCCCAACACTGACTTGATGAGAACTGCTGACCTCAGGCAGGAGGAGCAGACAGACATATCTAGAATCCCTACACTTCTATAAAGTGTCTCTGAACTTTACAAAGTAACAATTACCTACAGTGCTTGTGTTTTTTGAAAATAGTTCCTGGCTACTATTTTATTTCAAAACAGGCTCCTAATAATTTTTTTAAATTGTGTCTTTCCTAATTTATCATATAGAGGACACATGGGAGATGCTAAACGGTTGGGCAAAATCCACAACTTCACCTCAGTCAACCTGATTTTCATTCAACCTGATGTCCTGTTTTTAAATGCATGTCTGTCTGTCTGTCTGTCTGGGTCTGTGGTAATACTAGAGAGCCATTTCCATGGGACTGAAATCACTTCCTTAACAGAAATAAAATTTTTATTTTGTGTTGTTGTTTTGTTTTTTTTTTTGCTTTGTTTTGTTTCATTTTTAGTCCTTCATGCCTTAGTTAAAAGTGGCCAATCCTTGAATACAAAATATCCTGGACTTCTCAGACAAGGTTAGGGAAAGTTGAGTATGGGACTAATTGAGAAACACTAGACTGATGCCACATTCCTATCTCAGGGGACTTGCAAAATGTAGTCTAACCAAAACAAATTAAATTGAAGAGATCTAGCTCAGGAATCAGGGTTAGTGATCGTGCCTCTTAACCAAGGAGGCAAGCCTTCGCACCTAGTAGCTGGCCCAGTGGTGAAGGTCATAGTAAGCACTGTTCACTTACTAGCCAACCTCTGTTTTCTCCATCTCTTACACCTGTTGATAGAAACTGATATCTTTTTCCAATGTCTTCCTCTTTTAGACTGGTTTGTTTGTTTGTTTGTTTAGCTGAGCACATAGTCACTTATTTCTCAGCCTCCCTTGCAGCTAGGAGTCACACGTGGTTGCCGACAGAGTCGCCTGTGGAGCTGTCAGGAAGTACTTTTCTTCTACCTTGGTTGGACTGTAGATAGTTGGATCAGAGCAGAGGCAGCCACTAACACCCACGAAGTGAGCTCTATAATGAGCACAGTCTACCAAACCAACCTTTGTCTGCCTAGGCGGACTTAAACCTCGCTCGTACACTGCCATGGTCTCTCTTTTATCGGCAGGGCAGCACGAGGCAGCCAATATTAGTGACTAGATGCTATCATCTTCTTGGAAACTTGTCTAAAGATGGGCTTTTCATCCTAGATATTGAAATGAATGAAAACTGTACAGGAAATCAATATGCTTGCATGTCTTTAATTCTTTCTTCCTGCTGTCTGAGTAGATCTCCAGGAGCATAAGATATCCTTAGCTCTTCTGAACAGAAAGGAAGGAGCAACAGAGTCCCTCAGGATGCTGAGAGACCAACTTACCAGTGATGGACAGCTTGCCTTTTGACTTCTTTTACATGAACACACAAGCTTTGGTTATTTAAGCCACGTTATTCTTGGTTTTCTATTGGGTTCCACAAAACGCCATCTGATGCTGAGAGAGAAAGGCTCTTCAGACTCTGTAAGAAAGTGCAAGAGAAACACTACTCCATTCCAGTGAACTGGAGTGGAGGGAGGATCCTGGCAAGGCTGGTCTCGCCCAACACATAGGTGTGAATCACCTGGGCCCCATTCTTTGGTAGGAAAAGGGCAGCTGCTATACTATCAGGCTGTAGGTTCATTATGACGGCACATCTGGCCTGCAGGTGTCATGCCTTAAGGCCAGGCATGGGCTAGATGAGCTAGTATAGGCTGACAGAGACTTTTATCTTAGACCTTTTATTAGTTACATCCTTGTTGCTGTGACAGATTACCTGACAGACACTAACTTAAGGGAGGCTGGGTTTATCTTGGCTCATGAGCTAATGGTGGGAAAAATACAGCAGTAACAGCAGGAGCATGCTACTGGGGCAAGAGTTAGTCAAGAAATGGGACAAGGGCAGGAGCCAGGAACAGGCTACTATCCACAAGGCCCACCCTTCAACAACTCATGTCCTCCAGTGAGGCCCCACTTCCTGAAAGTCCCACCAGCCTTCAAAACAGCACCTGCAGCAAGGGACCAGGTGTTCAAGTACAGGAGGTTTTGGGGGTAGGGGTGTGTGTGTGTGTATGGGGCTATTTCTCATTAAAATAACAACAGACATTGTTAAAAACACAACACTGTTGTCTTTTTCTCCTCTTTGGCTACTCTGTAAGCCACTGGCCCTGAATGCAGGCTGGGAATCTTGGTTCTACCTTCTCCTGACATACACGGACCAACAGGTCTTTGTGTCCACTGCACGGAGCTCTGGGGGTTGGTTTTGAGCATGAAAGCACCAGGTCCCGGTGTGGAAGATCTGGAACAACTGAATCCTCGGGCTATACTGGAGCCTCATTCCTCTGCAGGAGCATCAGCTGAAGGTGACACAGGTGGTTCTGTTGCTGGCACTCAGAAAGACTTGTAGGGAGTTTGAGTTGGGGAGCCAGTCTGCTTCTGAGCAAAGAGAGGTCTAGGAGCTAGAATCGAGGTTTTCATTTGGGAACTGTCAGCTTGGCACTTTTATAATGGAGAGTACCAGGTAGACGATGGGAGCACATTGAAAGCTCAACGTTCCAGGTAGACAAACCCGAAGAATCATCACTTTCTTTCCCATTGCTACCAAGAGCACAGGATTCTGACCCTTTCAAGGGGCCCCGCCATGGAAGATCTGCCTGCTGATTAATTTCTTCTCATAAAGGCTGCCTTGGCGGGGGTGGGAGGGATTCACAGTTTGGCAAAATTCATGTGGGTTACTGTAAGGGATAAATGTAAGCAATATAAAAGAAATTACAAATGTAACCCAGCCCAGAGTGTGTGAGTGTGAAATGTGATAAAAGTGGACACCCTGACTCAGTGAACACCTCTGTTTTCATTGGCTAAAAAGATATATATATATATATATATATATATATATATATATATATATATATATAGAGAGAGAGAGAGAGAGAGAGAGAGAGAGAAGCCTAGTCTTAGATAAGGTGGCATTGCAGGCCTGAGCTGAAAGAGACTTAAAAACCCTGGCCTAACCGCTGGAGAGCTCCAATGGAGACTCTTCATGTGGAGACTGACTCATTCCCAGAGCCAGCCCGCTGATTCCAGACACCCCAACTCTGGACCTCCAGAGGGGATCCAAAGCTCAGTGAGGGAATGCCCAGGGCTTTGCCTGTGGCCCTGCCAACAGAACTAGGTTACAGCACTTACCAGAGCAGAGGTGAGTGTGTGTGTTGTGTGTGTGTGTGTGTGTGTGTGTGAATGAATGTGATCCGTTTTCGCTTTTCATTTGTTCATTGTTGCTAATGAATAAATACTAGTGTAACTTGATCTACGGAGTCACAGGCACTGTCTTTCCCTCCCCTTGGCTCCATCCCTAAACCTGGCAGTTATAAAAAGGACTGGGATGGAGACAATTAGATGGTTTGCCTCAGAACCTCCACCCTCCCAGGGATGACCTGTTCTGAATACTACTGCTGACAGGAATGATACCTTTGAAATCAACTTCATGATGCAACACTGGATTATATGTAGTCATATTAAGCAGACATCACGCTGTTGTTTCTTACTCCATCTGCAAATGTATAATTCTACTCATCTACATCTCCTTTTTCTTCCTCTTTCTCCCCTCCCCCTCTTCCCCCTCCTCCCCCTCGTCCTCCTCTCCCTCCTCCCCTTCCTCCTCCTCCCACTCCTATGTGAGACAGTCTCATATAACCTAGGCTGGCATTAGCCTGAGAATGCCCTTCACCTCTCCTATCTCTGCCTCCCAAATGGTAGGATATAAGCATGTGGCGCCATGCCTAGAAGTTTTGTTTTTTTTTCAAAAACATAATCTTTATGTTTATGGTATTTGCCTGAATATGTGTCTGCATACCATGTATGCATAGAACCCACAAAGAGCAGAAGAGTATATCAGATCCCCTGGGACCAGAACTTCAGATGGTTATAAGCCACTGTGTGGGGGTTGGGAATTGAACCAGGGTCCCTGGAAGAACAGACAGTGCTCATAACCACTGATCCATCCCTCCAGTCCCCTCAGATACAGTCTTGATGTGTATAAGCTGTGAACTTATGCTACTTGAGGTGATCTTGAATTCCCCTGCCGCAGCCTTTTGAATGCTGGGATTGTAGGCATATACCACCACACTTGACATATTCTACTATTAGCATGAGTTACATACATAAATAAATGTAATAACTACCGTTGGGAGACTCTCTGTGTTAAATAAAATGGAGCTGGAAAAATGTTGTGAAGTGTGTGAGCCTCTGCGTGGAAGGCTGCCAAGGTGTGAGTGCCTTGGCTGAAAAGTCTCCTATGAAGAGTCCACATGAGAAATAATTCTATCTCCAGCCCAGAACTTATCTGTTCAAATATCTTTACCCACAGCTGGGGATGGCCCAGAGCAAGGGACAAAGATAGCCACGATTCCCTGTGGCTCTGGCTGTACCCAGGGAGGTGGTCTTTGGTTTTGTTGTTATTCGTTTGTTTTGTTTTGTTTCTTTTCCCACAATGCCCTTGTTCTCTCTCTCTCTCTCTCTCTCTCTCTCTCTCTCTCTCTCTCTCTCTCGCCTGCTCTGGGAGCACCTCTCTATGGTCTCTGTGTGACATGATGTATGTCCCGTTGTCAATAGCCCTAGACATGAACTGTTGCAGAACTGTGTTCTGATGCCCCCCAAAGGTGGCAATTTCCAGATGTTTGAACCAGAAACCTATTTCCACACTTCCCTTGCCCAATCCTCATTTATTTTCCCCAAATATCTTTGGGTTAATCTTTTGTAGAAACACAAGAATAACACCGGTTTAGTTAAGTCAGGAAATCACTTGCTGGCACAGAATGCTTCATTTAACTAAACAAGGTTTTCTCCCTGCTCTCTAACAAACCCAACGTCTCATAATAGATTATGTTCTTATGATGGATACATGATGAAATCTTCTCCAGACAACTGTCAGTGGCCTCCTGTATCCTTCCATGAGCATCCTCTATGCTGGCATCCAGAGCTAGGGACCACAGTGGATGCTCCTAACAACAATAGGAACCAGATTACATTTTGTTTTTTACCCAACACACTGCATCTGCTAATGACTTAGGTCAACTGGGTTAGCAATATGGTCATTCATAATTAATTTTGCAGTTCATTATAGCCAATTATTTTAACCACTGGATCATTTGTACTTTTATATTATCTATGGTCTTCCAGGAACATACAAGAAGCTTAATGGGTTGTATAATGTTCAATCCCTGGTCCACGATTAACATGCTGTTTAATGAGTACAATTTTTTAAGGAAGCTCAAAATTTCAGGTCCCTGGTTTCTTCTACAAAGTCAGGCGTTGGAATGAAAAGTTTGAAACAGTAATGGGTTTTGAATGGAAGGTTCTTTGCCCACAAATGAGATTCTCTGTGCAATCTGGGATCACAGTAAATGATGTTAAATTGACATTAAACATCAAGTATGAGGAACTGACCATGTGAGGGTTCTCAGTTCTGCCTTCCAGTCTTGGGTCTTTTTTGTCTAGTAGGTCTAGGGGAGCTGAGATATGAGGTTTTACAACAGTTGTGACAAAAGAGTTTATAGTTCACAGTTTCAAAACCTACCAGTGGAAAAATATTTCTCATTGTTTCTTGAGTATATAAGAAACAGGGTTGGGGCTGGAGAGATGGCTCAGTGGATACAGTACTCACTGGGCAAGCGTGAGGGCCTGAGTTGGGTGTCCCTGGCATCAATATGCAAGTTGGCACAATAGCATGGACCTGCAATTCCTATACTGTGGGTTGAGGTGTGGGTCTAAGATCTGGGGTCTCACTGGTCACCTCAGCTAACTGAAGTGGCAAGCATCTCTTTCAGGGAGAGACCCTGCCTCAAAACAAGCAAACGAATGAACAAACAAGCCAACACTTGGAGAATCCATAGAGGAAAGATATTCATGGGTGAATGCACTGCACATGAACACATATGACTCCTACACACACACACACACACACACACACACACACACACCACAGACCCACGTGAATATACCATACAAATATGAGTTATGGGGAAAAAAAAGAACCAAGAGAATCTGAAATTTGTAGAGCATCCCTAACTGCTGAAATTTGCAGAACTTCCCTAATTGCAGCCATACAGACCATGTTAGTGGAAGTTTCTCAGGAATCTTGGGTCTGGAATCTTGTAACAAAACTGAGATCTCTACACTTTCTGGATCTTGTTTCTGATACATGACCTGGCTGTGTCTCCTCTCGGGCAGATCACAAAGCTCTAACATGTGGAGATGTGTTGTGTTGGCTTCTGTCTGCATGGCTGCTGTCAGAGTTCAAGTAATTCTCTTGTCCTTTGTCTCAGCACATGGAGCATATAGCCCAATGCGAGAGACATGTATGTGTGTGTGTAGTGTGTATGTCTGTGTGTATATATGTATATGTGTGTATGTGTAAGTTTTCATGTATGTGAATGAATGTACGTGTGTATGTGTGTATATGTGTATATATATGTGTGTGTATACATGTGTGTATGTATGTCTATATATATGTATGCAAGTTTGTGTGTATGTGAATTAATGTATGTGTATGTATGTGTATAGTGTATGTATATATTTGTGTATATATGTATGTGTATATGTGTGTGTATGTATGTGAATATGTGTGTATGTATGCTTGTGTGTGTATGTATGTGCATATGTAAGTATATGTATGTATGTGTATGTATGTGTATGTATGTGTGTGTGTATGTGTGTGAGAGTTTGGAATGCTATGAGTAAGACTAGATCTGCTTACATCTTTCTCTGGTTCTTGACGCCTCTCCCTGAAGTACCATGGGGAGCACTGATGGTTACTGATAAGCATCACTGATTTTATCTAACAATTTCTGAGTATTTACCTTTGCTTCTAAGGGCAACTATGAACAGTCACTTAACAATACCTATTTCCCCAGGTGAAACATAACCCACTAAGTGTTTTCCTTTTAGGGCTGTTGAGAGGATTAAATTAGATAAAACATATAAACTATTTAATGGGCTTCCTGTCAGTGACAATCAGAACCAGCTTTCTCTTTTCCCTTCTCTGTCTCCTTTTCTCCCTGCTCCTCTTCTTCTCACTTCCTGACTCCTTCTCCCAAGAGATGACAAGCTGTGTGATTTATTTTAGGAAGAAGGTTTAGGTCACATGATCAGATTCTCACAAGTATAGAGGATTGAGTTATGCAACTTGTAACTCATTATGCCAGCGCGATGTCCTCTCTTGGTCACTTATCCACAAGACATCCCTTGGTACCATCAGATACAATGCCAAAGATATTCGGAGAGACAAAGATGCTGGGACTTCTTGTCTCAAGGGATATGGTCTAGGTGGTTTCATTGTCTTAACTATATCTGTTGCTTTATCCTGTGCTAAAACACCTACCAGATTAGCTTAAGAGAGGGAGGGTAGGTTTATTTCACTTGGTGTTTCAAAGAGAATAGTCCATCCTGGTGGGAAAGACATGGCATGGTTTGTAGTGGCAGAGAGTGTGGCAGTGGTGACTCCCTACACCTTGGTAGACAAGACACAGAACACTCAGTCTAGAGCCAGAAGTAGGGAAGGTCTACCTCCAGAGACCACTGATGCTAAGTAGGTCACTACCCTGAAGTTTCTACACCTTCTCAAAGCAGCACCACTCTCTGGGAACCACGTGTTCAAATGCATGAGCCTGAGGGGCCTGTTTTCACATTCAAAACATGGTGTCTGTCTTGTTCCCCATGGGCTCATACACAAATCTAACGGCCAGAGTCTTGATTGTTTTAACAGACACAACATTGTTCAAAAGCCCAGCGTCTCAGCCTCATGTGAACTTTACAAATGTTTCTCCATGGAGGCACTTACCTCATTAACAAGTATGGCTCCTCTGTCTGCAAACCATGTTGTCCACAGCTTCAAACTCACCTGTGTTCGCAATCTGTGCAGCTGTTCACATCTTCCGCTCTAGTTCCTTCTCTTCATTCTAACTATTAATCTGACTAAAGGCAGAGATTAGTAAGCAAGCCACAGCCCAACTGTTACATGGTTTTGGAATTTCCACTACTAAGCAAATTAATTGACTTATTTTGAATTCAGCTTCGGTCAGATTCTTTTTTAAGACACAAGATCACAACCTGATTGTTTTACAGAATATAACAAAATAGAATTTTAGCTAATGTCCAATACTATCATTTTTATTGTTGTGGTTTTGCATCATGGGCAGCATCTTTACTGTCCATCTTTCTGTCAGCATTCTGAGCCTAAGAATGCCTAGAAAAAATGGCTCATAAAATTCCCTAGCCTGCAGCTGCAAATCTTCCAAACTGACCCCACAAATCAGTTCCAATGTCTAAGAGTTCCACAGCCATGTTTATCACAGCAAAAACCCCACTCCTAGTACCAATTCTCTGTATTATCATCTTCTCTTGCAATGGTGACAAAATACTCCACATACTTAAGGGAATTTCCATCCATCATGTTTTGGAAGATGTAATGGGGCACCGGGTGGCTGGAGTTTGTAGTAAAGGCTGCTTGTACCCTTCTGGATCTGGAAGGGGAGACATTGGGCTGAATCACGGTTGGGTTATAACTGAGCGAATGGCCTTCCACCAGTCATGCCTCCTACTCCAGAGTTTCTACACTCTCCAAAAGCCATCTTAGAAGCTGGGGAGGCAAGCCTTCAAGGTTATGAGCTGGTGGGGAGACCATAATCAAATCATAATGCCATAGAATAAACCAGCTGATGTGATTTACATCAGATCAGAGGTGCCCATTGTCTCTGGCAAAGAGGAGGGAACAATTAATTCTTGGGTGATGAATATCTGTATTCTGAATACATCTATATTTGGACTCGGAAGAAAACATTTGCCTGTCTACTAAAAATAGTGATACAGCCATGTATCCATTGCATCAGGCAGGTTATTAGGGAGACTACAAGCAAAGGCGATACTGTTCTATCAAAGCCTACCTACAGGACCACGAAGAAAGTGAGGCAGAGGGGATCTGAGGAACACATTCCCTCCAGCAGAGTTCTATGTTCACACACAGCGTCTTGACGTGGGAGTGCTGCTCTCAAGAGGGAGATGGGGAAGAGAGATACCGAGGGAGTCAGTGTTTGCCTTTAGTTGTAGGTAATAAATTGTGTGGGAAATGCCAATTTTCAAAATTCCTCCTTTCTATGTGATTCAGTGTGAGTGAGACAGAATCGTTGTCGGTGACTATAAAATCCATCTCGAAGACTCAAAAATCATTAACGTCCAATAATACTGATTTGTTTTGTGTTAAATCTGAGTCCTGTGGGTTCTATAACTCTCTCGTTTGGCAGGAAATTCAATAATTTATTATCACTGAAGGTAAAAGTAGTCTCAGAAATATTTAGCTTAGTTTCAATGCTGTTCATTTTTTAGTCCATAAAATGCTAGTCATGTCCCCATAATTCCTTACTTGCAGAGTTAATTAAGTTTCTTCTTTCTTCACTTCACGACTTGACGGTGTTTTTTGTTAGAGGTCTGGTGGGAATTCTCATTATTTCTTAGTCTTCACTTTATGGGAACAATCTATGTTTAAAAATTACAAAATGGAGACTCGTATGCCAGTAATGTTATAATATAATAATACTTTTTTAAAACTCGTTTTAATGAAAAAAAAAGACAGGCAACACTGAAACCTGACATATTCTTAATTTTTTTTAAAAATCTGTTTCCTGGAAGTTTTCAACTTAAAAAAAAATGGTTGTGCTGATTTTTAGACACGAAGCATTATATCCAAATCTATTCTTCATGGATGAACAGACACTCAGCTGTCCAGCAGTGAGAAATCCCAGGATACCAGGATACCCAGTAGGGAAGGTTCAGGGAACACAGCGACAGGAAGTCCCTTTGAGATATTGAGGGGGAACTTGAATTTTTAATGGGCTCAGAATTCAAAGAGAATGTGAGCTCGTTAGTTTAAGCAAGTAGCCCAACTTGGACGAATGCTTTGAGTTTGTTAAATGTGGAAGGTTCCAACCAGACATCCCCTCCCCGACAGAGCTCCCAGGGACTAAGCCACCAACCAAGAAGTATGCATGGCTCCAGGTGAATAGGTCACAGAGGACATCCCTGTCCGGCATCAATGGGAGGAGAGGTCCTTGGTCCTAAGAAGGTTCTATAGATGCCCCAGTGTAGGGGAATCGAGGGCAGGCAGGGAGGTGGGAGTGGATGGGTGGGTGGAGGAACACCCTCAAAGAAGCAGGGGAAGGGGGGATGGGATGGGGGTTTCCGGGAAGGTGGAAAATCGGGTAAGGGGATGTAACACTTGAATTGTAAATAAATTAAAATAAATAAATAAATAAATAGAAAAATAAACAAATACATTTTGTAAAGAAATGTGAAAAGTTAAAAAAAATTTTTTTTATTTTACTACCTATTTCTCTGCAGGAGGGTCTCTGTGTGGGTTTGTGTGCAGATGCGCAGGTGCCTGTGGAGGGCAGAAGACACTGTTGAAGCTCTTGGAGCTGGAGTGCTGGGCTTCAGTGAGCTGTCTGACATGGGTGCTGGGGACAGTCCTTAGGTCTTCAGCTCATGCTCCTACACGCTGAACCATCTATGCAACCGCACACGCAGATTTAAAAAGGGTGGATACAGGAAGATGTCACTGTGTGGCTTCAGACTGCCACCGTGTAGTGTACTCAGCCTAACCCAGGTGAGGTCCAGATTGCAGATTTCTCTTTGTTAATGAACCTGGAGATTAGGGGCACTTTCTCTGAGAACAGCATATTGGCAAAGCAGATGTTGAATCAGACAGAGCTAATGGCTCGTTTTAAATGTGCTGTAAATGGTCATAAATATCACTATAGAGACCGGTCCTTGGTCTTCTGTCAGGCCCTAGTTGGAGTCTTTCCTAAGGTCCCTCACTTTGTCCCCTATCTTGTTCTGTTTATACTTTAGACTGCCTTATTCCTGATTGGATACCCAATGGAAGGGGAACCCAGCTACAGCCTGGCTGAGTCAGAATGTGTCTCTTAAGGATCCCCTCTCTCCTCTCCTCTCCCCTTCCCCCATCCTCTCCACCCAACCCCTGCCTCTCTTTATCCCTCCTGCCCCCCTCTCCCTCCCTTCTTTTTTCCTTTCCTGTTCTTTGTTTGTTTTTATGTTTTTGTTTGTTTGTTTTTTGAGACAGTCTTCCTAAATATCCGTAGTAATCACTGAGATTGACCTTGAATTCATAGCGGACTCTCCTGCCTCAACCTGTTTAATGATGTTTTCTCCTTTCCCGGCCTTCCTTCTGCCCACCTTGTTGGGGGCTGAGACCCAGAGTCTCCAAGAGTCGAAGTTAACACGTACCACCTTCCCTGACAGACTTCCCTTGGCATCTCTTAAGCTTTGAGCAGAAGCACTTAATGTGAATAGCTGCAGAGGGTTAGGAGGATGGAGGCCTCAGGAAGATAAGACATCCCAGAACGATGGCTATGTGACGGAGGCACGTAATTGCTGCGACAGAATACGTGATGTAAATAGTTTAAAGAAGGAAGGATTTTATTTCTGACTCACAGTCTCAAAGGTGTCAGCTTATCATGCCCAGGGCTGGGTGGGGGGCAAGGTAAAATGAACCGGAACAGCTCACCATACGGGGGTGAGGGCGGGGGGGGGGGTGTCCACTGACAAGAACAAGAATCCACTGACCAGAGAGACCGAGAGCCAGGGAGGCATGGGGGGTGGTGAATGGGACAGGGGAAGAGATGGGGACTCAAAGATGATGATGACAACATGGACACGGAATGGGACACACACACACACACACACACACACACACACAGAGGGCGGGGAAGGGATAGGCAGATACAGACACTGAGACAGAGAGTGAGTGAGTGCTTGTGAGCCTGTGCTTGCTCCTGATGCTCCCCCCTCCCCTCTGACACCCAGGCAAATCTTCTGCCTCTGAGTCGACCTTACAGACACACCTAGAGGTGGGCATCTCTAATCTAGGAGCATCTAGATCAAATCAAGTTGACAGGCAGGATCACCCGCTGCAACAAGAGCCAGGGAAGCGAGAGGAAGCAGGAAAAGTTAGAGGTGGAGAGGGATCAGGAATGGGACTGACCTTGGCAGTCTCAGTCTCAGTCTCGGATTACACTTCCGGTTCTGCGGGGGTTTGTGAGCGAGCATTGGTTTGCGTGGCCCTCTCTCTTCTCATAAACATTCATGCTGAATGCTTGCCTGAGATGGCTCTCTTTCTATTATTGTACTAACAACAGTCTGGTCAAGATGGAAGTGGAGTCAATACTTGTTTCAACTTCCTTTGTAAAATCATACTGTTTTCAACAGCCCATGACATTAATAACGGTTGTTTGGAGCAGGTGAATATGAGAATATGAGGGTGGAGCTGGCAAAACACAGAAGGCATAACCTTGGAAGAGATTTACTCAATGACCTTTGACCTAAAGTGACCCGGCCTTCCGCTGTTATCCACAAGGGCATTGGCTTCCGCCCATCATCCCTGTGAGCTGTGGCTCCTGCCAGGGGAGGAAAACTGTAGCCCACGAAATGGCTGGAGAATAATTCAGATAGGGATAATTACGCGCAGCCGCGCTGGCTAGTTGTGCAGTAGATCAGAGGAGAGCGCTCCAACAGACCTGAGCTGTTAGGAATGGGGGAGGAGGGAGTTAGTTAGCTAAGGGAGCAGAAGGAGGGCCAGGCTCCAGGCTGAGTGTGGAACTAAGGGGTTGGAATGTACTGGCAAGGGTGGAGAGGAAGGGAGGAGACTCAGGTCTTAAATTGAATGCCTCTGTGCAACGCAGGGAGGGACACGCCCCCTTCTCCCCCTATCCGCCCCTCCTCACTTTCCCACATGCTCTGACCTGGGCAGACAAGATGCGCAGAAGAGTTGAAGGCTACAGGAAGTCAAGACCCACGCATGAATAATGAAATGTTATAAAAAAGGAGAAAGGAGGCTGGTGAAGGAAGGATTGATCATACCATGTGTAATGGAACCAACTTAGCGAGAAACTGGGTTACAGGAGTAATTTCGGGGTGAGGTTGGCCCAGGCTTGGCTTCACAGCGAGGGAACAGAAGTGGCTTTTGGGCTTGTAGAGGGCAAGAGCTTTCCTCTTCCGGTTCTTTTTTATAGGTTTGCCCTCCTCACCCCTCACTGGACAGAGCAGCACTAGGAACGACGAGCAGATGAGGATGCATGTCCCCACTTCCATACCAGCTACACACCCTGAGGCCAGTCTCCAGCACCGGAGCTGCGAATCTGTTTGGAGAGCTAAGGAGCTGGGAAGCAGGCAGGCAGGGCACCAGCCAGGCCCGTGGCAGGAAGTCATGAGCCAGAGGGGAAGGAAATAGGAAGCTGTGGCATCTGGGTGGTGGGGGATGGGACACTCAGTGCAAGGTGAATTGAGCTAGGGAAGGAACAAGGAGATGAGAAGAGACAATGCTGGAGAAGAAGACAGACATGAGATGCTAAAGCAATGATGCTTTCAACGTGTGGGTTGTGACCCCTTGTGGGTAGAGTGACTCTTTCTCAGGAGTCACCTACGACCATCTGCCTGTCAAATGTTTACATTAGGATTCATAGCCGCAGCAAGATGACAGCTAATGATGTAGTGACAAACGGAATGTTATGCTTGGGGGGTCAGCACACCATGAGGAGCTTGTATTAAAGGGTCACAGCATGAGGAATGCCGAAGACCACTGTGCTAAGGGGAGGGAACAAAGGCTGAATCCCGCCTCCTGTTCCCATCTCGCCTTCTGTTGACCGTCAGGTTCCGTCTCCAGCCCTGGAACATTTTGGAAGAGTGAGTGTGGACTTTGCAGCCCCATTCTACGGCTCCCTCACTTGCAGTGGCAATGTAGGGGGCGTTCCTAGGTGAGCGGCACAGGGGGGGTCTTGTTCTAGTCTGACTCACAGGTGTCCCTTCTTGATACACCGCTGTCCTCTCCCCTTCAGATATGAGCCACCTTTTCACGTATTTCCAACATCTCGTCATTTCTTGCTCGGGAAGAAAGCGTGCCTCCCGAGGGGTTCTATTAAGTTGACTTGACTGTCAGGCATCACTGAAGAGTTGCAACAAGAAAGAAGGCAGATTGCATTCATCTCCCCAGCTCTGTGTCCGGGTACATTTTTGGTTTCAGTTTCCAAATTAAGTCTCTGTAGGTTTGGAGTGGTCAGCTCAGCTTCCGTTCCTAAAAAACGCTCAGCAGTTGGAGTTGATTCAGGTGAGCTGAGGCTTCGGCGGCCCTGAGGCTGGCTCAGAAGGACAAATGCGGTCACCAGTGACCACATTCTTCTCTGTCCAAGCCAAGCTTGTTGAAATATCTAGCTGTGGTCCACATTTGCTGTGCACGAGTAATTTGGTGGATGGGAAAGTAACAATGGGCTATAATGGAAAAACGAATCCATGAGCCTCCAATTGTGAGTTTATACACAGGCTGAATTGTATTGTAGTTAGACACCTTGGTGAGAAAGGCCCACATATAAAATGTCGAAGAGAACAAAACAACTCCCTGTCTTTGAAGATGGTCATGACTTATTCTTCCAAGATCTAAAATCTTTTATGAACTGAATGTGGGGAAACCACTCACTAGACCAAATGGCTTTTGAAAACAGACTTATTTTATTCTCAGTAATGTGTACATCTGCAGGTATGTGAGCATGCGTACAGGTACTCGTGGAGGCCGGCTGTGTTGGGCCCCTTGGAGCTAGAGGTTCAAGTGGTTGTGAGCTGTCTGACATGGATGCTGGGATCAGAACTCAGGTCCTCCACGAATGGTAGTATCTGCTCTTTACGCACAGAGCCATCTAGCCCCATGAGGCATAGGTAAACTTTAGAAGGTTAATTATGACTGTTTATGTTTGCTTGGGGATGCCAAGCAAATAGATCCAGGTCTCTGGATAGCGTAGCTGTCTCCATTTGTTGCTTCTGGTGACTAACCACAGGCCATTAATACTCCCCATAACCTTCTGAGCCCTGTTCCCTTTCTTTCTTCTTCCTGTTACACTCTTTAATACCATCCTGCCTAAAAGATGAATAGAGCTGTGTAGCCTAGGCTATGTGTCACGTGCTTCATACATGTGGAGACTTGAGGCCAATTTCAGGTGTCTCATATCAGGTTTCATCAACCTAGACACTCTATCTCTCCTCACACAACCTGAAACTCCTGAGGATGGCCAGCCAACTAGCCCTAAGGACCCACCTCTGTGTGCATTTCAGACAATTGTATGTGTTTGGTTTGGCTCTATAATTTATTAATACAGTTAAGCTCAATTTGAAAATTCATTGTTTTTTAAATATCATAATAAGACATCAAGGTTTCTATTTTGTCTGAATTAACTAGCTTTGAGGCTGTTACTTTTTTTTTTTTTTTTTTTTTTTTTTGTACCAGGGATTGAACTCAAGGCCTTGTGCGCACAAGGAAAGTACTCAGCTATACACCCAGAATCTGAAAACTATTTACTGAGCTTACTGTGTGGGGCTCAGTTGACCTAGTAAATGAGGTAAGCAACAGGTTAGAAAAGGTGAGTTCCTGTCTCTAAGATGTTGTTCTCTTGCAAACAGAAGACAGATACATAGATGGATGGAGAAAAAAATGTGAAGCCCTGCCTTTGTTTACCTATTTAAAAATCTGTAATATCTATGGGAACATTTGATAATAGAAAAGGATTTGCATTAAGGATTATATTTGTATTAATGAGAAGATGGTTTCCCAGTAGGAAAAATGGTCATCAAGCAAACAATGGAAAAGCAGACGTTCAGTCACATATTGAAATGCACATGGGATTTAGGGAATGGCCAAGGCCTTCCTCTGAGATTTTGACCTTGCAGAAGCAATGGAGACATACCTTTCACGGATATCAGACACTTCTGGGTAGACTAAGAAGGGAGGCTTTGTACCCCAGGGTGCTTGACTGACTTCAGACTGACTAGGAATGTGGTTTGAAATGTCTCCCGCAGGCTCATGTTTTTGACCATTTGGTCCCTGGCAGTGGCAGGTGACACTGTTTGGGAAGGTTAAGGGATCTGCAGATGATGGAACCTTGCTGAAGGAAGCTCATCGCTGGGGATGTGCCTCAGGATTGGGTATCACGGCACCTCTTCCTATTTTCAGTGTTCTTCAGCATTGCAGATGCAAGGGGACAGGCCTGCCTCATGCTCCTTCCCATCCTGATCCACTGTATCACTCTGGACACTTTCTCCCTTCAGTGGCTTTTGTCATGGTGTTTTATCAAGGCGACAGAAATGCAACAAAGGCACAACACCACAAGATATTACAGTTCACCGGATCAGATCACGGGGAAAGAGAGATGTATGGATAGAGGGTTTCAGAGAAGGCTCTGTAATTGGCCTTGCAGAATAGAGAGATTCCCACAAAGTTGAATGAGTGGTGGGCGGTGGAAAAAGTATAAAATCAGTGCTTACTTCACAGAAAGCAAGGATGTTGAGTTCTTCCTAAATAGCCAACCTCCAACACATAAGCTGCTAAGTTCAGTCACGAAATACAGTCATCTTCTATAAGACTTTTAAGTCTCCCCTTCTGGGCATTTTAAAGATGCTATTCAGGTTTTTGCATGATTCTATTAATTTGTTTTCTGTACTATTGGGCAGTCTTATACAATGACTTCTCCAGACCATTCCCAGATTCCAGTTCTGAGAGTTACAGTCTCTCTGCTAGCTAAATGACAGTTTCAGTAGAGGGATGGGTTTAATTTAAGCCACAGAGGCTTAGAAGGTCTACTCCCCATCTCAATTATAAGAATTATATTTAATATGTGTGTAACAGATATTCACATCTTGTTGGGAAAACAATTCCCTTTGCACAGGATAAAAAATGACTGCAAATATTTTATTATGTTGGTTATTTATTCTTCCTTGAGTCCCAGTAGTATCACGTTCCTCAAAAATAACCCTGATTATCACTAAATATTCTTTACTTATTTGATTCTCAACCACTTGATACAACTTTTAATTATTTTGACTTTGTGTATAGGAGGACCTAGATGGGCTCATACATCTGAACCTTTTTAGATAATAGAATTTTCAAGATCACTGTGAGAAATCTGGTTAGTGCCGCATCTGGAGATATCTCACCACGCGAAGACTCATCGCAACAAATACAATTATATATGAGAAACTGGATCCAGATCTGAAGTATAACAGAAACTTAAAATATTTTTTCTACTAAAGAAATATAAAATAGGATTCTTTCTATCATGCCTATCAAAGCTAACTTTCTTCTCATTTCCCTGATATATTGGTTTTCTTTACTCATGTAATGCAATGGTTCCCTTTGATTGTTGACTTGAAACAACCTAGAATCACCTGGGAAGAGAGTTTTGATTAGGGACTGTCTGCATTGAGTTGGCCTATGAACTTGTCTGAGAGTGATTGGCTTAGCTTAGTTAATCGATTTGAGAAGACCTAGCCTACTGTGGGCGGGGCTATTCTCTAGGCAGGAGGCCCTGAACAATGGAAATGTAGAGAAATCATGCAGAGTACATGCAAACAAGAATGCACCTGCCCATTTCTCTTTGTTCCTGTGGATACAATGTGACCAGCTATCTAAACATCCCACCCTAGTGATTTCTCCAACCAGATAGACAATAACCTGGCATTGAGAGCTAAATTAAGTCCTTCTCTCCTAATTTGGACTGGTTTTATTCTGGGTTGCAATGTGTCTAAATTATGACAAAGTAAAAGAGGTCCTTACTGAGGTACCTAGAAAATGCTATTATTTTATTGTTAAAGGAGACAGTAACCAGCAGACATTTCTTCCTCCTACTCTTCCTCTTCTTCCTCCTCTTCCCTTCCTCTTTCTCTACCTCCTCCTCTTTCTTCCTCCTCCTCATTCTCCTCTTTCTCCTTTTCTTCCACCACTTCCTATTCCTCCCCCCTTCTCCTCCCCCTCCTTCTTCAACTGTCCTTCCCCCTTTCCTGTCTAATTTGCAGATGTGCTGCTGTTTTGGACCACTAGACAACAAGCACAAGACTGTATGAAGAAAGGCGAGAAAATTGAGAAGGCTGACAGTACTGGGCTTTCTATGCCAACATAGGAAAGGCATCCAGTGGGTTTATTGCTATAAGACACGGAGAGAATTTTACTCATTTAATTCATTATTTGCTAAGTGTTGTGCTACACATAGTCAAGTCTATCCATCCCTGGAAAACTCTTGACTGCTAAGTCAGGGAACACCCCATAGCATTTCATTTCTGTGAGGTGAGGCAGTTCAAGGGTTAGTGAGAACTAGGTGTTTGGAACACATGCATATTCTCTGTGTATGTCAGTTATCTTTAGAGAAATGGGGTAACCATCCAAGGAAAAACTCACTTTTGTCTCAATATTGAAACCTAAAAATAAAATCAGGTCACTATTAGATCCATCAGATGAGGTTTCTAGTGGTAATAGCAGCTAACCTATTTGAAATGTTAATTTAATTATTTCATAGCCTGCTTTGCTCAAATAGTAATTTTAAATGGCTTAGATCCAAAACAAAAAAAAGATCCAGTATAATATAGTCAAGTAAAAATAAAATATGAAGCCAGACATTGTGGATATCTGTTTGTATTCTTAGTAGAGAGAGAAAGAAAGGCTGTGTATTTGTGTGAGTAGAGAGTTGGAGAAGATCTAGGAAAAGTTGAGGAAGGTGATCCTATAGTCAGAATATATTGTATAAAAAAACAATTTTTAATTAAAAAAAAAAACAAAAAGGGAGAGAGAAAGTTTACTGTGTTAGGTGCTTTTTTACTTCCCATGACAAACTACCTGGCCACATTTTTTACTTTATCATTTATTTATTTATTTACTTACTTACTTATTGTTGTATTTTGTTGTTGTTGTTTGTTTGTTGAGACAGGGTCTTTCTATGTAGCCCTAGATGCACTGGGCCTTACTATGTCAACCAGGCTGGCTACAGAGTTCTGCCTGCCTCTGCCTCTGCCTCCCAAGTGCTGGGACTAAAGGTGTACACCATCTTGTTTTGGCTCATGGTCGCAGCACCAATCAAGTATAGGACACAGTTTTGGTCTCGGAAGTGGGCTAATTTTTGTCTCCTATAGAACCTGTAGCGTTCTAGAGTTCTGAAAGAGAGGGACTTGGCTCTCAAACTTCAGCAAGCAAGTATTGACGTTGGCTGTGGGTGTCTTACCACTGCAAGGATGACAGCAAGCCTGCTTGGTCCTTGCACACACACCTACAAAGCAGTTCGTGATTTCAAACTAATAAAATGTTTAAGCAAGGCTGTAATACATTTGTAGACTAGGCCCAGCACACTAGAACACACCCAAGCTACAGAAACACCCAAGCGTACCAACTCCAACATCATGATGTGAAGAGCTGATTGGTGGAGGGCATTTGAACAAGCCAACTTCTTCCTGGGCCATAAGAACACAGATGAGTTAGTGACGTACGTCGGGCACAGAGCTACCAATCCCCGAGGTCTCAGGCACGTGATATCAGAGATACCCATCGATTGTAGAAGTGTAGATCTGGAAGCTTAGCAGGTTGGGTAAATAGCTCTGGTTTGGTGGTTCATGCCTATAGTTAGAAAAGAGGAACAGATTTTAGCATTATCACATAGTATATAACAGGATGACTTCTTTTTTGTGTATTTTCAAAAGTAGCTAGAAAGAGGATTTTGAATGTTTCCCTAAATGCAGAGAAAAGATAAATATTTAAGGTGATGGGCGTGTTGGCGCGTGGGTTTCATTGTTGCATTCTGTGCCACACAGTGGAACATCACCTTACATATCTACAATGGCCATGTGTTAATTAAAAGTTTTAAGAGGATGGCACATATGTAATGTCTAAAAATTGATGAATGAAGAGGTAATCGTGTACTATTTAAATTGTGAAAGGTTTTAGGGTGAATTAGAGGGGAAAAAATTCCAATTCCCTCAGAGATGAAACGGTGATGTCTGGGTGGGCAAAAGGCGGGGCTGGAATGGTTCTTTTTAGCGCTAAGCATTGTAGACCATTTGACGTTTGAGCTCTGATAAACTCGAAAGCTAAAAACATTAGTTTAAAAATATGTATTTGGGCAGAACAAAAAAGGGGATTGAAGAGAGAGAGAGAGATCAAGAAAGGACCATTTCTGGTTGGGGGTGGGGGGTGGTGGGTGGGGCGGGTAGCAGTTGACAAAGCAAATTACAGAATATACTCAGTGAGACCCAGATGAAACACAGGAGATAAAAGGCTACGGGCAGAGGGGTCCCAGTGAGGCATTCAGAAGAGAAAGGCCGCAACCAGGAAGTCCACACACTCACAGCTGCTTCCGGACCCCTGTGCTCCCCCATAACAAAGCCACTTCTGTCTGGAGAAACCACAAGAGCTGGTCTGGCAGTAGAAAGCCTTTAATTGGGGTGGAGAACCGGTGGCCCCGTGAACTCTAGATGCCTCACAACAAGCTGGGGCATGCTTTGCCCTTCCTGCCTTCTTGGCCACCAGCTTGATGGCCATGTTCTTCGGGGCTCTCCACAGGCATTGTTGGCGTCTCACTTCCGGCCGCTGGCTCCAGATTCTGGGCCATCCTTCCCCCTTTCTCGGCTCCATCCCAAACTCCCCATAGACCAGTTTTCCAAGCCCTCAACCACCCTCATCTCTGAAAAGGGATTTCCTAGCTGGGTGCTAGGATCTGTGACCTCAGAACCAGTAGAGTGACTAATTAACTAATTAACAGCCCGACAATAAAATTGGTGGTAACCTGAGAACCAAATATACAAGCGCTCTCTGTGAATACCTCTTTAGCAGTGGCTGTCAGGGTTGTTTTTTTTTTTTTTTTTTTTTTCTTGTTTTCTTGTTTTGTTTTGTTTTGTTTTGTTTTGTTTTGTTTTTGGATGGGTAGAATCGCTTATCTGGGCAGTCACCAGTGGGAGGGAGGAATCTCAGGACACAGTTCCTTTGCTTTCCTGAACTTGTTTGTTTGTTTTGAGCCAGGGTCTTTTAGGTAGCTAAGGCTATCCTGGAATTGTCTGTGTAGCTCAGGCTGGTCTCAAACACTTAATCATCCTAGCGTAGCCTTCTCCAGTGCTGGAACTAAGGGCCGTGGTGTTACCATATCTGACTTTCACCTTTACTATTTTGTATTTTTATTTTTTCACTCTTTGCTTTGATTGGCGCTCAGAAAAGGGACGAAGTATTGGGAAATAGATACAACATCTGTAATTCTCAAAATCTGCTACAAAGCAGATTGTCTCATGACTCTGGACAAATTTTACTGACAAAAACGTGAATGAAAATATAGAATTAATATGACAGAAAAAATAGAGATGGGAGACCTGTGCTGTGATTTCAGAGTGAATGGCAAAAATAGTGTGTGTGTGTGTGTGTGTGTGTGTGTGTCTCAGTCTTTCTATTGCTGTGATGAAATGCTATGACCGAAAAGCAAGTTGGGGAGGAAAGAATTTATTGGATTGTACTTCCACATTGTTGTCCATCACCACAGGAAGTCAGGACAGGAACTTATGCAGGGCAGGAACCTAGAGGCCCAAACTGGTGCAGAGACCACAGAGAGGTGTTCCTTACTGGCTTACTTCCCCACCGCTTGCTCAGCCTGCTTTCTTATAGAACCCAGGACCACCGGTCCTGGGATGACACCACCCACAATGGGCCCTCCCCCCCTTGATCACTCTAGCTCCTGTCAAAACCAGCCAGTGCAGCATGAGATAATTTCTAAGTTATTTTTTTTCTTTCTCTTCTTTTCTTTTCTTGGGATCTCACTCCATGGCCCAGGCTGGTCTAGGCCTTCTGGAAATTTTCCTACTTCAGACTCCAAAAGGCTGGGGTTGCAGATATGAGTCACTACATACAATTCAAAAGGATTCTTTAAAAGAAATATTTTATTATTTCATGCATATGGATGCTTTGTCTGCATGTATGTCTGGGCCACACATGTGTGTTTGGTGCCTGTGGAGGTCAGAAGAGAGCATCGGATCCCCTGGGACTGGAGTTACAGATGGTTGTGAGTAACTATATGGGTGCTAGGATTTGAACCTGGGTCCTCTGGAAGAGCAGCCAGTGCTTCCAACTGCTGAGTCGTCTCCACAGCCTAAAACATTTCTAAGACTAAAAACAAAACAAACAAAAAACTGATGGAGAGTTAACTGAAGATACAATTAAATGTTCAATAACATTTTATTTGTTTGTTTGTTTGTTTGTTTGTTTATTATTTTAAAAAGCATCCTCTCACGGTTTCCACCTCTCAGGCATGCTCCCCTGATGCCTGGGTGCTGGGCTCATAGCTAAGCATCACATACACGGGTAAATATTTAATAAAAATATTTTAAGCTATTTCAGAGAAGACTTGAGCAAGTATAATTTTGGCTGGGGATAAAGATGCTCAGTTTCTTCTGCACACACATATTCCATCCATAGTCCATCCAAATGGATGGTAGAACGAGTTTTCTTTTTGTTTGTTTCAGTTATAGAAATCACAGTGGAAAGATTTGATAAACCACAGTTAAAGAATTGCAAGAAAGTAATTTGTCAAACATTTCCCGAATGTGAATTTTGAACAAACAGAAAAGCAGACAATTGATTTGATGAAACACTTTAAAAGTCTACTTGTAACTTTTGGCAACATGAGTTGCCTTGTATTATAGGAGACAGTATCAAATTAATACTTTAGGGTCAGGAGAGAGGGAGGGTTCAGCAGTTGGGAGCACTTGCTGCTCTTTCGGAGAACTAGAGTTCAGTGCCCAGCACCCCCGTGGGGCTGCTCACAACCACCAGTAACTGTAGCTCTAGGAGATCTAGCCCGGCCTCTGGTGGCACATGTCTACTTGTGCAGGCACCAATAGTGATACAAATTGAAGATGCTTTTGCTCCATTTGCTGGTGCATATTCTGCAATGACATTATGGTGGTGGTATTCACATTCTTTGGTATATTTGTGCTATTGCTACGAGTCAGAGGAAGTTTGCAGAAGTACTGAAAGGCATTGAAGACAGTGAATTTGTGGAGGGTGTGTCCTGTGCTAATGTTCATTGACTGAGTTGGGCGTGAGGCTAAGGAGACTTCCTGTACTCTATCTTTTCTGAGAACAGAAAGAATGTGTGTCACATGTTCAATTATCGGCGACAAACAAGGAAGTGTGATTTACATTTTCTCCATGACATCACACTGCATATAAATGAACTAAATATGAAGCTCCAGGAGATAGCTTATTTGAGGATTAGACAGTTAGAACAATCTATATTGAAACTGAAACTTTGATAATACAAAACTAATACAAAAATTTTATGTATTTTTACAGTACACATAAATAGGCAGAATGTTTTCATGAAAACTGGCCACCAGAAATGCAAGGAAAGATTTAAAGTATGCTGATGTTGATACATTAAACCCTGCATTTCACCAAATGCCTTAAAATTTAGTGTTAATAATCTCGAGTGAACACAGAAGGGAATGAATGTATGTCATCTGAACAAAAGCGGTTTTGAAATTGGCAATGCCAATTTAAAATTTAAAAGCCAGAGCTTATTTTGTCTTATAGAGAACTTACATATGAAGGCAGGTGAAAATATTTGAGGCTCGGGGTCATTCAGTATGGGAGAACTTGGTGCGTCTGAAATAGATTGCGTATAAGAATCTACTTTCTCTTTTTGCGTACATGTATGCGTGTGATGTGTATGTGTGCACAGGTTCATTCGTGTGGGTTGGTGGAGGTCAGAGACAGCATGAGGGATCCATCTCCATCTTCCGCCTAGTCAAGGCAGTCTCTCTGTTGTTTGCTGTATCTTAAGCCGAGTCATGCTCCCTCAGTGTCTGCTGACTCTCTGGTCCCACCTCTGATTTTGCCGTAGGAGCCCTTGGGCCCCTGAAGTGTGATTCTGCACCCAATTTTAGATAGTTTAAGGGGTTTAAACTTAAGTCCTCACATTTGCCTGACGTTTTACCCAGCTGGATCCATTGGCCAATTCCCGAGGAGAGAACATAGACCAACCAGGATCCATCGTTCTCACGAGTGACAAACCAGAAATTGTTACAGCCTAAATCCAGGGGAAAGAATAATCTGGAAGGAAGTTTCTGTCTCCTCCTAGTCATGTTTCTATACTCTCTTTGAATCTGTGATGTCTCATACAGATGTCCCTCTAGTCCTCAGAAATTTATTTTTAACTATAAATTTTATGGAATTTATAGTTAGAGAAAACAATTCTGAGCATATAAATTGAGGTGTTTGCATATATAAGATCCATGCTATTTTTTGAGGGTATAATTAAAAAAGTATAAATTATCATGGTGATTTTTAAAATGAAATTTTAATTTGGCACGCAAAGGAATCTGTAATTTTAAAAAAATGCTGATTATGTGTTGAGATTATATTTTGGACATACTGAGCTAAATGAAACATATTACAGTTCATTTCACCTACTTCTTTTTGAAACTATTAAAATGCGAAAACCAGAAAAATTTTAAGTCCTATATGTAGCTCGCATCATATTTCTGTTGGAAAAAGCACTAGGATCATGAGTTTGTCGTTAGAAATGACATTCTCTGAATCACTGCCAATTACCATGGCACATCAGATTTTCTGCCAATCATTTGTATCCTCCTGCTGCTAAAACGTGGGGCATCTATTGGTGTAATGCCCAATCAATGGTCAAGGTTTAGCCTGGTCACAGAGCTTAGCTTCTTCATACAGGATCTAAACTGGTGATTTCGGACCATTTACTTCAACCCATTGAGGTGAATTCTGACTGAGAGAACAACCAGGAAGCACACACATACAACTGGATTTTTAGTCAGTTTTGATATGGACCCATGAATCTCGACGGGATAAGATCATATCTGGATCCATTGTCCAAATCCCAATGAGAGAACACAGACCAACCAGGATCAGTTTGTTCCCAAGAGTGACAAGCCAGAAATTGTTACTGCCTACATTCAGGGGAAAGAACAATCTGGAAGTTTCTGTCTTCCCCTAGTCACATTTCCTATACTCTCTTTGAATCTGTGATGTCTTATACAGAGACATTGGGGGCTTTTTTGGCGGATTTAGATAACTGGTCCGGTTGCTTACTGAATACAAGACTTTGTTAAAGTACAAAGCCTTCCAGTTCCATCATATGAGTTAGATCAGCTGGTCCCTAACAATGCTTCACGAGCCAAAAGTCTACATTTCTATGTTACATCATTTGAGAATCAAATCTGAAACTTTGGGAAATACATAGAAAATCTCGACGTCATTCTTCTTCTTATCGAAAATCTCATAATGCATATACTGCATTTTGATCAACCCCCACGCTTGCCCTCGCATTCCTGCTCCATCTTCCTTGCCCTCCCCCAGTTTCAATCTTCAGAGTTCTTAAAGGCCCTGAGTCCTTTCAGTGCTGCCTGAATATCCAGGAGAGTAGAGCCATCTTCTGGAGCACACGTAGCTCCTTAGGACTGCATCCTTGAAAAAACGTGGACCCGGCCAGCAGCCATTAATGACTGGTAACTCCTTAGCTAGGGGAACAGGATTTGAATGAGATTTGACAGTGATATTTTATTTCCCCACTGTCTGAAGAGTGGAATATATTTATGCAGTTATGTACAGGGAGTTGTTGTTGGGTTTTTCTTGTATCAAAACTAACATGGCAAGAAGGAGGAGTTAGGAACACGGTCACGGTACTGTTCGCTCTTATTTCTAAGGTGAACCTTAGGTCTGAACGTAACGCTCGTGGAACAGCATTGTGGGCCTTTTGATAAAGCCTCCAAATCCATCTGTGATAGCTTTCAGAGGTGTTTGTTCGAAGCGGAGAGCTCCCTCTCCGGGGTCGACAGTCTTTATGCTAATTTCCTGCACCTCGATGTACACAGTTATTACAGGGCATGTGGAGGATCCACTGCCACAATGAAGAAAAATTATTCCAAATGATTATTGATGAGTTAATCAAGATAACCACGTCAGCTTCCTTTACCCACTAATGGTCACGTCGACAGCGTTCCGCAGTCATCAGGATGAAAGAGCCAAATGCTAATGGGCCAGGTAATCAGATCTTAATGGAGAACAGTGAAAAATCTGCTTTTTAAAAGGAGTTCACAGTTTTCATAATCACTGGAGCGGTCAGCAAGTCCCAGGATTCCTCATATTTCATAATGTGTGTCTGCTGCTCTTTCTCCATTTCAACGAGAGTTAGGTTGCCCTGATGGAGGACAGAGGAGAGGCAAATGGAGAAGGACTCCTTTCTTTCAGCTGTGACTCCTTTGACAGTTGTTCTATTCATTCAGGGGGCATAGAGAGATGACTCGAGAGCTAAAAGCACCCAGAGTTTGGATCCTAGTGTATCCCGGAATAGCCATGCATGTATACCTTTTGCATGCAGGAGTTGTGCAGACAGTACCACTGCATATATACACATATACACATATGCATATATGCATATATACACACATACACATACATATACATCAGTACCACTGGGATTTATGTACACACACATATGACCCCAAATTGCATGCTCCAAGTACAGTGAGAGACTCTGCCTCAAAAGAACAAGGCAGAGGGCAGAGAGTGATGGAAGAGGACTCCAAATGATCATGTGTCTGGGGACATATGTGTTACACACACACACACACACACACACACACACACACACACACACCCTCTAAAACTAGTCCTTTATGCTTTCTCCTTTCTCCTTATCATTTCAATTGGATTTAGCAAATTGAATCATTCTTTCTTAAGATTGATTTGTTTTTATGTATGTGGATGTTTTATCTGCATGTGCACCTATCTGCATACCAGAGGAGGTCCTCTGACCCTAGGAGACTACAGTTATAGATGGTTGTGAGCCATAATGTAGTGGTTGGGAATTGAACTCAGAACCTCTGAAATAGTAGTTGGTGTTCTTAACCGCTGAGACATCTCTCTAGACCAGTAAAATTTATTTTAAATAAACAAATATGTGTCTATATATTATATATTTTTTATTTATTCTTTGAGACTTTTGTATATGTGTAAAGTGCATTTTAATCATGTATGTACCCTCCATTTACCTCTTCTGACCCTCCTTAGGATTTCTCTAATACTTCCCTCTCCAAACACCATTCATGTTCTTTTCTTTGTTTATAGTAAACTTACTTAGGTTAGTTTGTGCTGCCTGCATCTTCATGGCTGTGGGGCTACCCACTGGATCATGGGCAATACTCTCAAAGGGAAGGACTCTCTCTCCCACATCCTCTCCTTCCCTCTCAATGTGTTTCTCAGCAGCATCAATGACAGTTCGTCAGCTAGAGGTGGGACCTAGTAAGGACCTCCTATGAATGCTGGGATGTTGGCTGCTAGACCTTGTTGAGATAACCACAGCTCCTGTTGAGTTCATGAGCACAATTACCAGGTCATGTCCCAGTATTTTGTAGCCCTGCTTATATTCTTTCTATGCCCTCTTCCGTGATGCTGTCTGAGCCTTGGGGGCGGGGCAAGGGGAGGGGGGAATGATAGACATGTGTCATTTAGAGTTGAGCTCTTATGGCCACTTATTCTCAGGGCTTGGTGCAGCTATGGGTCTCTGCATTAACCATGGTGATCCTATTAATGGAAGCTAAGGCTGCCTTTGCAGTATTATTGTAATGATATTTATATAATATATAGGCTTTTGGACTCAGATGCTCTACCATGTAGTACTATGTACTACTATGATGACATGCTGATGTGACATCAGAAAGGCAGTTTGAGTTGGCCCTTATGGATGCGCCACCATATTTTGCAGGATGTGCCCTTGAGGTGGACGTGGGAGGGAGGGAGCAGTCAGAGAAGCAAGTCTCTGCTGAGCCGTGAAGATGGGGGCCTTGTTGTCTGGTGAAACTGCTCAGGTAGCTGCTCTTGGGACATCACAGTTGCTTGTGGGTGACAGCATCCCCTCTTGCTGGACAGGTGCTCAGATTAAAAGAGCTTGACGCTCTCCCGGAAGACATGGCCTCAGTTCCTAGCTTGCACATCATCAGGTGGCTCTCAATGTCAGACATTTAGCATCTGGTGCACTGATACCCATCCATGCATGGCTCTCTCTCTCTCTCTCTCTCTCTCTCTCTCTCTCTCTCTCCCTCCCTCCCTTCCTCCCTACCCCCTTCTCACACATACACATATAACCTTAAAATAATAAAACTAAGTAGTTTTATTATTTTATTTGTGTGTCTTTTGGCTTTGTTATTTTAAAAGTGTGTGTGTGTGTGTGTGTGTGTATATGTGTGTGTATACGCATGTGCACGAGCGTGCGTGCTTTCACACATGAGCACATGTGGATGCTCTTGGAGACCACAGCAAGCATCACATTCTCCAGAGCTGGAGTAATACATAATTGTGAGCTGCCTGCCTGACAGGGGTGGAGGGAACTTCCTCCTTGAGAGAAGTATGCCCTCTTAAAAGCTATGCTGTCTCTCCAGCTTCTTGCAATGTTTGGTTTTTACACCAGTGTTTTAAAAGTATGTCCTAGAAGTTTCTAGGAGTTCAAAAGGCCCTTCGCAAAGGAAGAGGGGCACACCAAAGAACAATACAGAGTATTACATGGGTAGCGTCCGTTAAATATCATTTTAAAACACAAGGACACTAAGGTGCTTTTCCACCTTCCAGACTCTCTCCCATGCATCTTGGCAGAACACTTTGAGATGAAATGCAAATTGCATGTATCTATAAGGCTTCACCATCTCGTTTCACCAAAGACCTCCTTCCATCGTTCTTCCATGCTACTGCTTAGGAGATTCCAAACAAGCTGTTGCTGGGAAATCCAGGAAAGCTCTTACGAGTACTGGATTCCTCCTGCACCTCTTCAGAATCAGCGTACTACCCAAGATAGGCTTCTGGGGAAATCTGGGAAGACTCCTCCAGCAATTCTCCACGTAAACATCATATCCAACAGACAAAGCAGGCTCTGGTTGCCTGTGGGGGCAGCGGATGAGTGAGAGACAGGTAGTTCAGGAAGCACAAGATTCCGTGGGGATAGAGCACTCCTTCTGCATTTGCACTTGTGTCTACAATCGACTGGGGAGCATTGGTTAAGAAGAAACATTCTTATGCCATGCCCATAAGGCTGAGACTTCACATATTACATTTAAAAGATAGAGGATTGGAGAGACAGGCCTGAGCTAAAGAGCGCTCTTCCAGGAGATCAGAAACTTTTGTCTGGGCTACATGAGTGCTAAGTGTGCACAGGGTACACATAGACACTGGCAAAACAACAACAAAAAATAGATAAAACACACTTTAAAAATAACAATTTAGAGCAACAATAAAAGAAATACATAAAAATAAATAAATCTTTAAAAAACAATCAAAAAGAGATTGCTCTTTTTTTAAAAAGATTTATTTATTTTATGTTTATGAGTACACTGTAGGTGTACAGATGGTTGTGAGTCATCATGGGGTGGCTGGGAATTGAACTCAGGACCTCTGCTTGCTTCAGCCCCCACTCGCTCTGGCCCAAAGATTTATTTATTATTATATGTAAGTACACCGTAGCTGTCTTTAGACACACCAGAAGAGAGTGTCATATCCCATTACAGATGGTTGTAAGCCACTATGTGGTTGCTGGGAATTGAACTCAGGACCTTCGGAAGAGCAGTCAATGCTCCTAACCGCTGAGCTATCTCTCCAGCCCCAAGAGATTATTTTTGATCAGTTCAAATGAAGCATATTCCCTGGGTGATGTGATTTCACCAGCAAGGCTGAACCTCTGCGTAAATGTTCTAAACAGGGCCACCAACTGGGGACCAAGTGTTAATGTGTGAGCCTATGGGGGACATTTCTCATTCAAACTACCACATTCTACTCCCTGGCTCATGGCCCCTATAGGCTCACGGCCCCTATAGGCTCATGGCCATATGTTAATGTAAAACACTTTTACCCCAATTTTAAAAATCCTCAGGATTTTTCACAGTCTCACAACTGCCTGAAGTCTAAAGTCCAAATCTCTTGTCTGAGACTTAAGGTAACCTCTTAACTATAATCTCCTGTAAAACGGAAACTCAGACCTCATACTTCCAACATACAGAATATATATTGCTACCCCCCAGAGAGAGGAATGGGGGCACCCTGAGGAAATACTGAACCAAAGCAAGACATCCCTATCAGGCAGACCCCACATCCTGTAACACTATGTTCCATGTGTGAGACTTTAATGTCAAAGGCTCTGCCCTTAAACATTGTTGCTCGAAGTATGTGGCAAGGACTCACCCAATGGGCCCTGGGTAAAAAAGGTCAGTATTTCTTTTGTTGTTGTTATTGTATTTTTGTTTTGCTTTGTTTCATTTTTATATTTATTTTGTGTGTCTATGTGTGTTGTGAATGCGCTGTGGTGCTTGTATAGGGATCAAAGAACAACGTCACAGGTCTTTTTTTTTCTATTTGTGGGTTCTTTTTGCTTCCCACCCTTCCCACCCCTTAACACTAGGTAGGAAAGAAAAGAAGATACAGGAGAAAGGGAGTTACTATATTGTTAGACTAATTCTTGCTGATTGGAGGTGCCAGGTTCTTTGGGACAAGTTTGATCATCACTGGTAGGATACCTAACTTCTCTAGTCTTTTTGTACATGACTTCTTGACAAACAGCAACCCAAAGCACCCAACCAGCCACTAGCCACCAGCCCCTCCTACTGGAGCCCTGGCATTTATACAACCTCTGAAAAGTCTCCAGAATTCCAAACATCACACACTCACAGAAACTATCTGTTGCTGGCAAAAATCACACCCATGCTAGAGCATGCGGCAAATCACAGGCAGCTGCTGTGGGCTGTCTGAAGCAGCCCCACATCCCACAACTGGGATTAAAATGAAAACACAGTCTTCTAATATTTCTTTGTTTTTAAAAAATAACAAACCAAAATCCTCACTACAGAACAAATTGTAGAAATCATTTCTCTCCTGCTGTGGGTCCTGGTTATAGAACTTAGGTGTCCTCAGGCTTGGTGGCAAGTGCCTCAACTCCCCAAGTCACCATGCCAGCCCCTGAACTACCTCTTAATGTGATCTGTGCTGATCTTGGAGCAGAAGTTTCATGCTAACTACTTTCCAATTGTAAATGATGTGAGTTCTCCCAGACGAAGGGCTGACTCCATGGGAGATGTCAGTTCTGAGCTGCCTCTTAAGAAAACGTCCCCCAAGCTTCTCTGGGCCTGAGTACTCCTCAGCATGAAGGCTATCAACCTCTTCAATGTGCTCGGAGGGGAAACAGTAAAAGAGAAGTGACAAAAATTGAGGAGCATCCACAAAAGATGGAACTGAGCCCAAAGAGATCAGTCAGGCCCCCAGAGGACAGAGCTGTGCTGCGTGTCATACTTCGTAAATGCTAACTAGATCGTCCTCTGTCACTAGGAATCTGATGATTTGAAGCCCAATAAGCGAAGCGAACAGGCAATTTATACTAGCCCCGAAGTCTCCTCCATTTAGCGAGTTCCTTTCTCTCAAACTTGATACCTGGATGGTCAGTTGGTTTTCTTCTGTCCCATGGCCTCATCCTGGCTCTTAATGCAGAGTTCAGGGGCTAAAGGGCAAAGAATATGTATATGTGCCTCTAGCAATCAATGGTATACTGATTTCAGTAAGGTGGATCACAGAAGGGGTTCCTGAAAAACGAATTAGAAAGGTAATTGTCGACGTGAGAAAAATAGTGAGCACAGGATGACCGTCGGTGACATGTGTCTTCCAAAGAGCTGTGGCATAAGACTGGAGGAGAGTACCAGCTTAACCCCTCCCAAGGTCAGGTTGAAGGAGATGGAACTTTGGCATCTTCAAAGAAGAATATTCTGTCAAACTAATGGCTGTTCTTTGCTTTCAGAGCTAACGAGTACACGCTCTCTGCCAGGAATGGTATCAGCCATGTGTTCTCAGGAGCAGGTGCTTCATGGGAAGGGACAAGACTGGAAGGGAGCGGGAAAGACCCAAGGAGAAATATACTCATCTACTTCCCTACTGATAGCTCATTTCACCACATCCAGCACAAGGGAACTAGTGTCTTAGCAGACAAAGCTCGGGATTAAGTGTATAGATTTGAATCGAGATTTTTACCTGTGACCCACCTCTTAGGGTAGAGTCTGTATCTGATTAATGCAGGAAAACACGTCCCATGTAATTCGGAAGATGGAATGCCCCTATTTGAGAGCCCTTGACTTCTGGGAACTCCCAAAGTGCTCCTAAACTTAAACTCCTTCCTTCTCACCCACACTGAGACTCAGTCCTCAGGAAAACAGTGAAGTTCAAAAGTGCCTGCCCCAGGCAGTTCACAAGCCTCCTGGTCTTTCCAAGTGACTCACCCTTACTCACTCGACACTCTCTGAGCATCCAGTGTGAACATCCACAAGGCTATGGGGCTGTTAGCTTGTGTCATTCGCTGATGCGCCTGCCCTCTTCAACTGCTACAACTTCCAGCGTCTGTCTCATGTTCTGTAGATCCCGACAATGCAGCTGGGCTGGGCACTAAGGCCAGAATGAGCTCAACCGTATTGCATTATTGCTTGGAAGAGTGTTCCCATTAATAAAAGCAAGCATTGTGTAATCTCATTCACTTATTACTGTACCCGAGATGACGCAAGGCAACACTGGCCCTTGGTTCACCCATACCCAAACGGTAGAAACGAAGCTGATCAGTTGAACTCCATCGTTGGGGAGGGTCTTACACAGAGCAGGATGGGAGGTTAGAAAAATACTCCACTGCATCGTCTTTGCCCCAATGATGGAGCATTAGAGGCTCATGTTATTCTTTGTTGAATCCACGAGTTGGAATTTGGCCAAAGTGCTGGTCTCTGCTCACAGATGCAATGTTTGAACACAGATCGGAGTCCTGCACCATCGGCTCCCAATCTCGACAGACTAGAATCTAGAATAGTGTCAAGTCATCTAGGGCAATTGATCTGTATTATTATCACACTGGATCCAGAAATTCTCTCCCTGGGGATATGGGCATGTGGGACAAAGGTAGGAAAAAGAAAAATAATCATTGTTTTCTTCTGATTTCTTCTGATTCATCTTTACATCAAGATAAACTCTCTAATCTCAGATCTTAGACCTCCAGGGTGTAGGCCCAACCCAATTGTTGGATACTGGGCTCTGAATGTTACCCGGCTCTGTAACAATCTGAAAGGCATGTTTATGTTGGATCATTTGAAAGTGACATAGGGCCCACTGGTGCTTGCATCTGTGTGTTTGCCTGCCTCCTGCCACATCTCCTTAAAAGGGGAAGCAGTTCTTAATCAGCTATACAATGAGTTCAGATCACATAGCTGACACAACATCCAGTTGTTGATCACATTGTTTATAATTCCCTTTAAAAATTTTAGGGTTTATTTGATTATTTGTAATTGTGTGTTTGTGTATGTGTATGTGTGTGTGAGAGAGTGAGAGAGAGAGAGAGAGAGAGAGAGAGAGAATGTGCATGCATATGTGTTTGTGTATATATGTGTGTGAGAGAGAAAGAGTGTACATATGTGTGTGTGTGTATGTGTGTGTGTGTGTGTGTGTGTGTGTGTGTTTGTGCCCTTGGAGGTCAGAGACATCAGATCTATCAGAGCCAAAGTTATTGATTACTCTGAATTGCCTGAGAGGAGTGCTGGTAACCAAAATCAGTTCCTCTGTAAAAACAATATGTACTCTTAGCCACTGAGTCATCTCTCTGGCTTCTATAATTCACTTTTCTCTGAATTATTGGAGTCATTGTGAGATGGGCTACATATAAGAACTTCTCTCTGAGTTATTATTGGCCATGTCCACTTCTGTGTGAGATAGCCTAAGATGACAATGGCATAGGCAAAGGCTATCTTTCTCTAGGGATATTGTCAACTAGTGACAACTGAAAACATCTTGGGTACTCAGAACCAAATGGATCTATTGACCCCAAGTTGACCACCCCCAATACACAGGAGTCACACATTTTCTCAGGACCAAAATGTTCAACAGGCTTGTGTAGGGTGCCGGAAGAGACACCCTGGAAGTTACCAGAGGTGGCTCCTGTTTTTGAGAAGGGCCTCCTATGTTTACATAACAGAACATTTTGAAAATAGAAAACTCTGGTCAGAAAGTTAGAGGCTAAGGGAAGAAATAGAAATGACACACTTCCTCTGGCCTCCCCCTCAGTCCTGTAAAAATAGGCAGACTTCCCTTTCCACTTATAGATGGACAGAGCTGCCAGGCAGCTGGCGTGGACTCATAAGGTTGAAGTGAGCACACTCGGGACTGGAAACTCGGAGCTACAGTGTCCTGAATTCAAGCCCGTCTTCAAGACAAGTATTAGTTTGGGAAATGCTGTGGTAGCCAAGGGTGCACAGGAGAATAGGAGGAGTACTTGTCCGAAGGGAGGACTTAGCTGGGCTCACACATGCACCTCTGTAGATGGGGGATGGAACTCACGTTTTTTGCCCACCACACAAGGGAGTGTCAGAATGGCTTGGGTGGGCAGGGGGAGAGGAGAGAGAGAGGAAGAGAGGGAGAGAAGGAGAGAGAGAGAGAGAGAGAGAGAGAAAGAAAGAGAGGAAGAGAGGGAGAGAGGGAGGGAAGGAGGGAGAGAGAGGGAGAGGGAGAGAAAGAGGGAGGTGAGGGGTGAGGAGAAATAACCTTCACTTCACATTTTAAATAAACATACTTCACTTTTGCCTCTCCTAACCTGTGCTGTTCGCAATGCTTGTGAGGAATAGACTATGGAATGACTATGTTTGGCCTGTCTATGAGTTTCATAACAGTCAGAGATATGTGACAGACTGAAAAATAATGATCATAAAGTTGGAATATCACCAGCTCCCCAGAAAAGACAGGACTCGAAAGGCACGGGGACTTATATCGAGGAAGGAGTTGACGGAGCTGGGCAGAGCAGGGAGGGCCCCACCATGGAGGTGGTAAAGGAAGGCATTGGGCACAGGAATGGTGTCAAAGCCCAGAGCATGGAGGCACGTTTGGAAAACTGAGGGTCTCAGTTGCAGGCAGTGGAGACACTGAGCAGAATGAGGTAAGCGGGAAGCAGGGTGGAGTGGAAGGTTTGAAATGACAGGCAGAGGCTCCTGTCCAAGCAGGGATGAGACAGAGTTACAACAATAAGGAGGACAGAGGATGGTGGCTCACACCTTTAAGCCCAGCATTCGGGAGACAGAGGCAGAGGCAGGCAGATCTTTGTGAGTTCGAAACCAGCTTGGTCTACAGAGTGACAGCCAGAGATACACAGAGAAATTCTGTCTTTAAAAACCAAAATGAAATGAAAGAAATGAAGGAAGAAAGAAAGAAAGAAAGGTAAGAAAGGAAGGAAGGAAGGAAGGAAGGAAGAAAGAAAGAAAGAAAGAAAGAAAGAAAGAAAGAAAGAAAGAAAGAAAGAAAGGAAGGAAGGAAGGAAGAAGAGAAACACAGAAAGGTAAGAAGGAAGAGGTCTTTTAGGAGACTATTGCATCAGTCCCAGCCACGGGAAAATGGGAGAGCCCAGACGGGTGGTGAGAAAGGCCCTGAGCACAGACTGAGATGCAGACACAGGAGCCGGCAGGATGGAAATGATCAGATGTGGGCCTGGTCAGGCAGAACAGTTTGTGATCACAACCATTCTGTTGAGGAAAAAGGCCTAAATGAAGATGTCGTGAAGAATCTCTCCAGGGTTGACCCTGGGAAAATTAACGATCCCTAAAACAGTCTGAGAAAAAACATTTTGGAAGAGCTTTTTGAGGGTGACAGATATGGAAGCTGTGTGAGGCAGAGATCTGCTATCAGGGAACTTATACTTGTGTGTGTGTGTGTGTGTGTGTGTTTGTGTATGTAAGAGTGTATATGTGAATATGTGTGTGTGCATGTGTGTATATATGTGTGTGTGAGTGTGTGTTTGTGTGTGTATATGTGTATTAGCGTATGTTTGTATGTGTATGTGTGTGTGAGTGTGTGTATGTGTGTATGTATGTGTGTGAGTCTGTGTGTGTATATGTGTATTAGTGTATGTTTGTGTATATATATGTATATTAGTGTATGTTTATATGTGTGTATATGTGTGTATATATGTACGTGTATGTATGTGTATGAGTGTGTGTACATGTGTATGTATATGTGTGAGTCTGTGTGTATGTGTGCATTAGTGTATGTGTGTGTGTGTATATGTGTATGTATGTGTGTGAGTGTGTGTACATGTGTATGTATATGTGTGAGTCTGTGTGTATGTATGCATTAGTGTATGTTTGTGTGTGTATATGTGTGTGTATGTGTGTGTGCTTGTGTGTATGTGGTATCTTATTTACTTTTCTTGTTGCTCTGATAAAATATCCTGAGGAAACCACTTAAGAGAGCAGGGGTTTATTCAGGCTCCCAGCTCAAGGGCGTCGTCTCTTACAACAGAGAAGTGGTGTGATTGAGGCAGGTGCTGAAAGGGGTGAAGGCTCCTGTTCTGCTGAGCTTCCTCTATTTGATGAAGTCCAGGACCCAAACTCAGGGATATGCGCACAGGTGTGCCCAGAGGTTTACCTTCTAGCTGATTCCAGATCCTGTCAGTTGTCAGTCAGCACTACTCACTCAGAGAGGCAAGGATGACAAGGAACTAATAACACCAGTCACTCTGAAGAAATAGGACAACGACTGGTGGGTTTTGTGGTCTAGATCATAAATTACAGAGAGTCTGAGAAGCCAGAGAGCAAGGAAGAGGCTGATCTCTCAGGAGGAAACCATGTGTGAGGGATGGTAGTCTGGGGTTTGGAAGGATGTTGGAGAGACACACACATATCAACACAGAGAAGGGTAGTCACATCTGCAAAGGAATGAAGTGACTCCCGTGGACATATCTTCTCCCAGAGCTTAGAAGAAGTCCTAGCACCAACCATCTGGAGATCTGACGGTGTGTGAAGAAGGAGACACTGGCTCAGTGCATTGCCAGAGTTGTAGTTCACACTGTGTGCAGTCATATTGTAAATAGAAACTTAGCAGTGATATATACAGTACTGCTCTTTGGAGAAGATAGGGATGATGAGGAAAGATGGTTGATAAGTTACTTTCCTCTTGCTGTGATAAAATGCCGTGGCCAGAGATGACCAATAGAAGAAAGGGTTTATTTTGGAGGATGCTTCTATAGGAGAATCCCATACTAGCTGGGAAGGCCAGGTAGCAGGTGGCTGAGAGATCATATCTTCAACCACACATAGGAAGTGGGCTGAGACCATAAACTCTCCACCCCACCCCCAGTGGTGAATGTCCTGCAGCAAGATTCAACCACCTAAAGGTTTCACAACTTCCCCTAAACAATATCACTAACTTGGAACCAAGTGACCAAACAACTGAGGTTATGGGCACATTTCTCACCCAAACCCACGGATCTGGGTTGTTTCCATGAAACAAAATTCTATTTTCTTGGTGGAAAAAAATACTGCTTAAAGTTAACAAATTGATAGATAACATTTACTCCAACACTGCACTGTTGACATACACAACTGTTAATGAGAATTCATGGCTCTCATGTCAAAGGGAATCAGGGGGTAGCGTAATTTGGAGCCAACATGGGTGACCATGGCCCAGGAACCTTGAACCCATGTTCTGATGTTATTACCATTTCTTGAAGTTTGATAGTCATAGAACAAAGAAAAACCAAGATGTTTTCAGATGTCAGTGGAAGCACCGGGTAGCTTGGTCAAGGCCAGGGATGGGGATGGTCTCTGCTATAGACCTTAGATGTTATCTGATGCCATCTTTAGACCTTGGCTTGGTGGAAGCTAGAAGCCTGTCTGAACATTCCCAAAGGATTTACATAATAGTCCCAAGGACGGAAGGCTACTCACAGTAGATGATTAAGGGAACAAGGACAGCCAAGATCATTTTGTCTCCTAACTTAAAACATCGCATTTCTTCAAAATAGAATGGACATTCTTGAATGTTTAACCTAGGTGTGGCTTTTCTCTTTCTGGAACTTCTGTTCATAAGAGGTTAACTTGTAAAACAGTCAACTGGCATTCTTTCTGATGTTTTGAGTGGACGAGAGGAGCCTCTGAAGGTGCCAGAGTGATCTCCTGGGAAATACAAACGGCTGTTTCCCAAGCTGCTATCCAATCCCTCCCTTTTCCACCTTCCTACCATTCCCTAAACGTGGATTGTTCAGATCCTTCCCCTTTTAGGGTTAGGTCATATGGAAGGCCATATTTTCAGTCCTTGCACCCACAAAGTTCCCCCCCCAAAAAAAACCATTTTAAACTCTATTCATGTTATCTTATGGTAAGTTATGCATGGGATACTTCCTGGTCATGTTTAATAACAAAGAACCAATTAAAAGCAATTAATTGTGAAAAAGTGATAAAGTCACATCCATCCTACAAAGAACTTGACTATATGACCCAGGTCTGCGGTTCCCAATTCTCCCATTTGCCCCTAGTTAATTCTCTGGCCTGGCCTGGAGTCTATTTGGTATCCAAATGCAGCATCCAGTCAAGAAAGTCAGAGGGAGGGTCGAGAAGGAAGAGGTTGGGAAAACAATCAGTGAAGGAAGAAAAGGGGAGAATCAAGCTGCAAAAGAGAGAAAGATGCTCACAGACAGAGAGAAAGATGGAGACAGAAAGAAGTGAGAAGGAAGGAGGGAAGGAGGAGGGAAGGATGAGGGAAGGAGGGAGGAAGGTGGGAGGAATAGGGAGGGCATCCTGTGCATGACATACGGTCTACTTTATTTCAGGGTTACCCCAATGGAGAAATCTGTTTAAATGAACGCACCTATTAAAGAATAGTTAACTCCCGACTACAACTGATCATCATACTTCTTGGTTTATTTTCAATACCTTTTCCTTCAAGGTTCTCTACATGTTTTCCACTCAGCCTCCCACCAAAGGATGAGACAGAGACAGAGAGAGAGAGAGAGAGAGAGACCATTATCCTCTGTAGACTGAAACTTCTAGTTTCTTTGGAAAGTTGGTTATGTGAAAGGATGCTTTGCTGGGGCCCACGGGTGAGAGAAAGGATGTTTGGATAAAGCAGACACGTGGAAGGACCTGTGATGAAGGATTGATGATGACATGACCCCACAGAGAGCGGGAGACGAGCACTGAGCGTTGGTTTGGTTTGCTCCGTCTGAAGTCTGCCATGGAGAGAAGGTCACTCACCCAAGAACCGCTCATGAGGTTCCTGTGGCATTTTGTGCTTCTAAGACCTCGCCTTGGGCTGGCTGGCGAGCCTAATGGTTATTAAACTTCAGCTGCCAGTTCGTGTGTGGTGTTTCCCTGCCTACAGGACAGGCCTGTAGCTACTGAGTTGTATTTGATATTTGCTATGGGACTGAATTACTGCCAAAGAAGCTTGAGCTTGCCCCAAAAGAACTATTGCTAAAACAGGTCCACTTCCCCCACATCCTAAAACCGTTCTCTTCCATTACGTTGGCTGAGTGATGGGCTAGAAGAGATATTGAATCCATATTAAAAGTAGGCTGCAAAAAAATGTATGCCTACAGAAGGCAATCATGGGCCTATACCAGAAGTATAGTCTGGGCCTCTGGGAATTCATACCCAGCTCTGCCCCTTTCCAACTGAGCCCTCACAGGGCTTCCTCCAGGAAACAGGGACAGTCTCAGTGGCAGGTCTGTCAAATGGATGTTCAAACATATCCTGGACCTCACCACTGCCCCACAACCCTGTCCTTCAGATATTCTCTGCTCCCTGCTCTTGCAGCTAGAATCTGCTGGGAAAAACAAAGATCTTTCCCTCTTTCCTCTCTCTCTTCCGGCTTGCGACATCACATCTCCTATCCTTTGCTCTGGCAAAAGCCAGAGAGGTCTACAAAACACCTTTATCTCTTGTAGATCCGCCAGACGTGGGGTCTTCTGATAGGCTTGCTAGTCATCCAAGGCCTCAGGCACTCAGGTGGCCGCCTGTCTTTATCTGACTCCTTCATAGCCAACAATTGCTGATAAAGTGATGCATAAATATTCATCAATAACAAAAAGCCTGTGTGGATGATGCCATCTTTAGCTCTCCATTTATGAATGGTATTCCTCTTTGCCTCTAAGATGCGGCGAGAATTTAGGAACCTTGCTAGCACTCAGGTTTCATCCAGAGTGCTTATCTGAGGCTATGGCACTACCCAGGCCTCTCCTGTGGAGCTATCAGTGTCAGAGCCCGAGACCCGAAAGCCCCCGCAAGCTAAGCTCATCCACTTACCCTCAATCGGCCAATTACATAGACAAGGACAGTGAAAAGAAGAAAGGAGATTTATTTAATGTAGACATGTTGGGAAAAAGTGAGAGGTCCAGTAACCAAAGCTTCCCCCATTCTGTGCTAAGGACAGTGATATGACGCTTTGGTGTAAACAGAAGGCACAGGATATGCAGAACTAAGCAGTCCTGGTCAGTGTGGGATCGAACTCACCATTGACCCATCTTTGTCTCAGCTCCAGGATCTGTACAAGGTGGTCTGGCAAGCTGTCAGAGCTGTGTGAAAATTCTTCCCAGGTGACAAGTTCTCCCCCAGTTGATATAGGGACCCTAGACTTTTCCTTTCCCCAGACTGAGACAAGTAGGGAAATTACAATTTCTTGGGGTCTATTGCCTCTCATAGTCTGAAAGACTAAAGGGAGGGCGCAATGTTCTCCTGGGTTCATTCATTCTTTCCCAGATGGTTACAACCTCATCCTCAGATGGAAGTTTGATAGGCAGGGGCAGAGCATCATTTCTAGTCATCTTTCAAGTGACCCCACAGTTGTACACTCTGAGTGTTCCATAACGCTGGAGACTACATTTCCAAAATTTTCTTGGCTTAGTAGTTAAGGGTGAATTTTATCAAACTTGACAGGATCAGTTTAATCCCTGGGACCTGCATGTGGAAGGGGTAAATCAGCTCCCAAGAGCTGTCCTCTGCCTCCACGGTTGTACTGTCACACACACACACACTGGTTTGATCTTGTGCAGAGCTTGTGTTGGTGTCTGCTCTGGCTGGTTTTGTGTCAACTTGGCACAAGCTAGAGTCATTAGAGAGGAAGGAGCCTCAGGTGAGGAAATGCCTCCAAGAGATTCAGCTGCAAGGCATTTTCTCGATTAGTGATTGATGGGGAGGGGATCCCTGGGTTGTGGCTTTGGGTTCTATAAGAAAGCAGGCTGAGCAAGCTAGGAGAAATAAACCAGTAAGCAGAACTCTTTTGTGGCCTCCGCCTCAGCGCCTGCATCCGAGTTCCTGCCCTGTTTTACGTTCCTGTCCCGAGGAACTTAAAAAATGAGCAGCAGTTTGCAAGTGTGAGCCAAACCAACCCTTTCCTGCACAATATACTTTTTGGTCATGGTGTTTCATCGCAGCAATAGAAACTCTAACTAAGACAGTTCCTATAGTTGGTGTGAGTTCACAAGCACATCTACCCTGTCAAACCCACACCCCCCAAAAGAGCATCTCTTAGCATTCCTCCTGGTCGTCCATCTCTTACATCCTCTCTGTGCTTTCTTCTGTGATGGTCTCTGAGCCCGGGGGAGGTTGGTATAGATTTCCCATCCATGGCTGAGCCTCACAGGCAATTATTCTCAGCCCTTTGACAAGTTATGAGTCTCTGTATCGACTGCTGCCCACTACAAAAGGAAGCTTCTCTGAACAGTGTGGGGAGTAGCACTAATCTCTGGGATTAAACGCAAACATTTAGAAGGCAGTTTGACAAGATGTTCAGTCAGTCAACAAAACACTGTTTTTTCTACTATATATATTGTGCACGTGGTTCTGAGTTGTAAAAGGCCATTTTTATACAAGTCCATACTGTACATTGAGAACCTCCCCACATTGCATCACTTCTCACCTTTTTTCTGCCCTGTTTGTCTCTTTGTTCCCTACATGGCTGCGCTTCTATTTTTTCTGCCATATTTACACACATGATTTTATGTGACTGAATGAATCTAGGAGCTACAAATGAGAAAGCATATGATATTTGTCTGAGAGTGACTTAATTTCCTTAATATGATTATCTCCATTTGTAGTCACTTTTCCTTGAAAGAAAATTACTTTGTTCTTTTTCTACGGCTGAAAATTACCAAATATACATATATGTGCTGTATACACATACATATACCATATATGTGTATGTGTGTGTGTATATGGCAATTTTACACATACACATGCATATACATATACATATATGTTTATAACATATGTATATATACGCATATGAGTGTATATATGTGTGTATATATACATATATGTATATATGGTAATGTTGCGTATATGTGAGCATATATGTATATATACACATATGTGTACATATGATAATGTATATTTGTACACATGTATGTATATGCATGCACACATATATAAATGTGCACATACATGTATATATATACACATATATGGTAATTTTTTTTTTTTTTTTGTCTTTTTTTTTTTTATTTGATATAATTTATTTACATTTCAAATGATTTCCCCTTTTCTAGCCCCCCCCCACTCCCCGAAAGTCCCGTAAGCCCCCTTCTCTTCCCCTGTCCTCCCTCCCACCCCTTCCCAGTTCCCCGTTCTGGTTTTGCCAAATACTGTTTCACTGAGTCTTTCCAGAACCAGGGACCACTCCTGCTTTCTTCTTGTATCTCATTTGATGTGTGGATTATGTTTTGGGTATTCCAGTTTTCTAGGTTAATAACCACTTATTAGTGAGTGCATACCATGATTCACCTTTTGAGTCTGGGTTACCTCACTTAGTATGATGTTCTCTAGCTCCATCCATTTGCCTAAGAATTTCATGAATTCATTGTTTCTAATGGCTGAATAGTACTCCATTGTGTAGATATACCACATTTTTTGTATCCACTCTTCTGTTGAGGGATACCTGGGTTCTTTCCAGCATCTGGCAATTATAAATAGGGCTGCTATGAACATAGTAGAGCATGTATCCTTATTACATGGTGGGGAATCCTCTGGGTATATGCCCAGGAGTGGTATAGCAGGATCTTCTGGAAGTGAGGTGCCCAGTTTTCGGAGGAACCGCCAGACTGCTTTCCAGAGTGGTTGTACCAATTTGCAACCCCACCAGCAGTGGAGGAGTGTTCCTCTTTCTCCGCACCCTCTCCAACACCTGCTGTCTCCTGAATTTTTAATCTTAGCCATTCTGACTGGTGTAAGATGAAATCTTAGGGTTGTTTTGATTTGCATTTCCCTAATGACTAATGAAGTGGAGCATTTTTTAAGATGCTTCTCCGCCATCCGAAGTTCTTCAGGTGAGAATTCTTTGTTTAACTCTGTACCCCATTTTTTAATAGGGTTGTTCGGTTTTCTGGAGTCTAACTTCTTGAGTTCTTTATATAAATTGGATATTAGCCCTCTATCTGATGTAGGATTGGTGAAGATCTTTTCCCAATTTGTTGGTTGCCGATCTGTCCTCTTGACGGTGTCCTTTGCCTTACAGAAACTCTGTAACCTTATGAGGTCCCATTTGTCAATTCTTGCTCTTAGAGCATACGCTATTGGTGTTCTGTTCAGAAACTTTCTCCCTGTACCGATGTCCTCAAGGGTCTTCCCCAGTTTCTTTTCTATTAGCTTCAGAGTGTCTGGCTTTATGTGGAGGTCCTTGATCCATTTGGATTTGAGCTTAGTACAAGGAGACAAGGATGGATCAATTCGCATTCTTCTGCATGCTGACCTCCAGTTGAACCAGCACCATTTGTTGAAAAGGCTATCTTTTTTCCATTGGATGTTTTCAGCCTCTTTGTCGAGGATCAAGTGGCCATAGGTGTGTGGGTTCATTTCTGGATCTTCAATCCTGTTCCATTGATCCTCCTGCCTGTCACTGTACCAATACCATGCAGTTTTTAACACTATTGCTCTGTAGTATTGCTTGAGGTCAGGGATACTGATTCCCCCAGATTTTCTTTTGTTGCTGAGAATAGTTTTAGCTATCCTGGGTTTTTTGTTGTTCCAGATGAATTTGATAATTGCTCTTTCTAACTCTGTGAAGAATTGAGTTGGGATTTTGATGGGTATTGCATTGAATCTGTATAGTGCTTTAGGCAAAATGGCCATTTTAACTATATTGATTCTACCGATCCATGAGCATGGGAGGTTTTCCCATTTTTTGAGGTCTTCTTCCATTTCCTTCTTCAGAGTCTTGAAGTTCTTGCCATACAGATCTTTCGCATGTTTGGTAAGAGTCACCCCAAGATACTTTATACTGTTTGTGGCTATTGTGAAGGGGGTCATTTCCCTAATTTCTTTCTCAGCCTGCTTATCCTTTGAGTATAGGAAGGCCACTGATTTGCTTGAGTTGATTTTGTAACCTGCCACTTTGCTGAAGTTGTTTATCAGCTGTAGGAGCTCTCTAGTGGAGTTCTTTGGGTCACTTAGGTAGACGATCATGTCGTCTGCAAATAATGATAGTTTGACTTCCTCCTTTCCAATTTGTATCCCTTTGACCTCCTTATGTTGTCGAATTGCCCGAGCTAGTACCTCAAGTACAATATTGAAAAGATAAGGAGAAAGGGGGCAGCCTTGTCTGGTCCCTGATTTCAGTGGGATTGCTTCAAGTTTCTCTCCGTTTAGTTTGATGCTGGCTACCGGTTTGCTGTATTTTAATGTATATTTTAATGTATATTTCACATATAGTTTCTTTCTTTTCATGTATGCATTTGAACATGTTCCTGTGTGGAGGTTACGTACATGTTCGTGGGTGTGGAGGCCAGAGTTCAACTTTCGGTATCATTCTCAAAAGTCATTCTCCTTGTTTTCTGGAGACAGGATTTCTTATTGGGATGTGGGGTTTCATTGATTAGCCTACGCCGGTTGGCCAGAGATCCACAGACATCTACCTGTCTCTACTTTCCCAGCTCTGCGATCATAGGTGTGTGACACCACATTTACTGAATTTAGAGTCACATGCAGACTGCTCCTCAAGAAGCCAGTTTTGGTCACTCATCCTCAATAAGCCAGAAGAGCAGAATTAATACTACAAATCAGAAAAGAGTTTATTTAACCTAGCCACATCAGTAGGGGAGACAGAGACACAGTGACCCCTCTAGTTCATTTTTAGGGTTCTGAAGTAAGGTTAAAATATATAGAGAGGGCTAGGGATTCAAGCGTTCCCTGTCAAGGTGTGGTTCTACCCACCATCGACCCCTAATTGTCTCTGCAAGATTGTGCTGAATAGTTTCTAAGAGGAGTTCCTTGAGCCCATTGTTCTAATAGTCTGACAGCCAAAGAGCCTCTTCATAACACATGCCTTTCTGCCAGGTGGGGTGGATACAACACTGGACATTTTCCATGGTGCCAACTCTCAGACACAGGCCCTACGCCTGCAAAGTCGCACATTACTACCCGAGCCCTTTCCTCAGACCCTGTAGACAGTATTTTCTTCCATTCTTCAATTGTTATATTGGAGGTCATTTCCATACGTTGGCCTCTGTGACCAGCATGACAGTAAACACCGGACAAGGATCACTGAGATCAGGTCACTTGGAGTCCTTTCAGTGACACCCAAAAGTGGCAGAGCCAGGTCCTGTAGATAGAGCTATGTTTAGTTTAGTGGCATTGTTTGGTTTTGAGGAACCTGTAGCCTCACAGCTTCCTAAATTCCCAGGAAACCTTCCAGAGGCACTTAAAAATGTTTGCCTTCATCAGTTTTTGCCTTTGCTAAATTGAAATAATAGAGTTGTTATGACATCGAAGGAACAGTATTTATTCATTTGTTTATATGTGTGTTATATGTATAAATGTGCACATAGCTATGTGTGTGTGTGTGTGTGTCCACTGTGTACCTACAGAGTCCAGAGATTGGGACCACAGTATGATCTACAGTTTTCTTCATTATTATTTTGAAACAGGGTATCACTGAGCCTGGGGGCGGGGAGCCACTGGTCATCATTTCAGTGAGACTGACTGGACACAGAGTCTTTGGAATCTGTTGGTCTGCAGTCCTCCCAGTGCTGGGGTTACAAGCTTTATGTGGGTGATGGGGTCTCGAGCATAGGCATCAAGCACTTTATCCCCTGAGCCAGCTCCATAACCCTAAAGGAAAGAAATATTAATGAATGAACGTATCCAGTTCCAGGAGAATAAAGATAAATGAATCCAATTTTAGTTACATTTAGTTACCACTATTATTCCCATGTTACCTATAGGTTTGTAGATTGGGTGGATTGACAGATGGAAAAAGAACATCCCCTATAGCTGTAACAAGATGTCACAATGAATCACAAAAGTATTGCCCCAACTTTGGATTGGCCAAGTCTCCAAATTGGAATCAACAGCTGGGGATTTCCACCAGGGCTTTCTAGGCCCGCCCCTGCTCTCAGGTCTGTTCTGATCTTTCCTGTAGTTGTTGAGGTTGTTCTGAGAATCGATACTTAACTGTCCCTGACTCTTTTCTGGAGCAAAAGCTCCACTTCTGCCGATAGACTGTCGCCAATGACAATATTATTTCTAGAAGAATAGTTCTTATCTCCATGACAGCTTTCTAAAATAAACAGAGAAGTAAAAATAAGAGAAGGCTCTTTCCACACCCGTGCCATGGACACGCAGACAGAGATGGAATTTGTCTCCGTGGTACCAAGAGCTTTTTGCATGCTCAATTACCTGCAGCAGCTGCTGGCCAGCTTCTCTTGGTGTTGCCTGACCTTTAGACCAGAGACTTTAAAATTCGAACGGAGCACCTTCTAAGGCCTGGCTGCCTGGGAACAAACTCATGGACATGCAGTGTCGGCCTGCTTATGCATGTGAAAAGGGAGATTAAGAGTCCTCTTTGACATCAGCAGGTTGGGGAGCACAGTCGGTTATAGCCCCTCTATAGATTAGGACCTCCCTATGGACTGATGGCCTCAAATGACCTTAGAGTACCAGGCACCTCCTTCTCTAGTGACCATGTGTGATGGTGTTTCTGTGGTGGAGAGGTTCTCTGCCCTGGGTTGAGTCCTGGGCTCCATGATAAATAGTTATCAGAAAAAAAAAGTGGGGACTGACACTCGTTTTTATACGTCTGCATCTTTGTGTTGTTTTATTTAGAGTCTCATATAACCCAGGTGGCCTTGAACTTGCTGTATAGCCAAAGTTGGTCTTAACTTTCTGTTCCTCCTGCCTCCATTTACCCAGGTCCAGAATACAGGTGTATATTACCACGCCTAGTTTTATGCAGTGCTGGGGATCGAACCCAGGACCTTGTGGTTGCCAGGCATGCACTAGACCAACTAGGCTACAAGGATACAATGCTAGCCCGTTACCTCATATTTGATTTCATTTGAATCTAGATTCTGGCATGTCTGCTATAAGACAAAAAGACTCTTTGCCCAGCCCTGCCATCCTCACTTTTAGAAAGGAAGGAAGACGATAAACCTGACATGAATTCTTATTTAAAAAAGAAAAGAAAAAGAAAAAAATTGTTAATGAGGCCTGGATAAAAGTATCAGTATAGTCCATAGGTACTCACAGAGAGATCTGTCTGTTCAGGCACAGTTTTAGTTTATTATTTTATACTTTGTTTTACTGTAGCAACATTTTAGACCTGCTCTACCTTGGGTTAATCAGCCTCTTGCTCAGACTTCTAAGTGCCTGGATGACAGACAAGCCTTTGTGGCCTCACCTGGTTTAGCTACATCATAAATAACATGTTTCCCTTCATTCATTTCTTTCCATGAATGATAAACATCAGGAAAAAGAAACATTTCATTAGGATAAATTAACTTAAGACATGTTGTGGCCACCTGAGAAAGAGGTCATCCTGGGACAGACATATTGTGGCTGAGGAGTTTTATTCCACAGGGAAGATAACATTTGACCTGTGTCTTAGAGGAAGAATTCAATGCACAGGACTGATGTCCCCCCACAAACATGTGTGTCATACACACAGCAGTTGAGGACCATTTTTTACTCGTATCTGGTTTATTTCTAGAAGGAGGGGCTTGGGAATGTAAATTTTCATTTCCATAAATAAGAAGACATGTGAGCCTACTGTGCTTGCCTTATAAGGAACTAACTGTGGAGTTACTCTAACCTCACACTGATTTTTTTGGGGGGAGGGTATAGGGGTGGAGTTGACTCCATATCAGAATTTCCTGCCATAAAAGATAAAATATAAAGCAAGCAAGAGAAACCCAACCCTCCTCTCCCAAATGTCTCATTCTACAAAGCTGTTTGTTCTTGGTGTAAGCCATTTCAACAAGATCCATCCCATGTAGGTAAAGATGATTTTGGTAGAGGAAGAGGCATCTTATTATTGACATCTGTCATTCAAAGGTGCTGTACCCTTGCTCTGAGAGAGGGAAGGTTCTCCTTCTTCTTCTATCTGCTCTTTAGGATCCAGGGACAACATTCGTCTTTGAAATCACTGTCTCGCTCAAAACCCCATCAGAAGCCTTCCCATAGCTTTGTCTTTGTCTGGAAAATGCTTTCCTCAACTTTCTGCTTGGAAAATTCCTGCCCACCCTCCAAATCCATGATAACAGATGGGCCGAACCTGATTCTCTCACGGAGCTTACACTACACCGGCACAGCAGAGTCAGGAGTTAAGTCTTCGAAATGTGGAAGTGTTTGCTACTGTCTCTCTCCTCTATTGAATTACAAACTCCAGGAACCAAGGGATTTTATTTTCTTCAGTTTCAGTAGGAAGGAAATAAACTCAGTTGTAGATGGAAGGAATCAATGTACCTGGAAATCTTTAGGAAACCAACAGGTTGTGTAGTAGTATCTATTTCTAAGACATGTCATACACAGTATAAAAACTGGCATCCTTGGCAATTCTAGGTTAGAGAGAGTGTAGTGATGTTTTCAGAGGCCTCAGCTCTCAACATATCCCCCAAGCTATCACTCACATCTGTACGTCTGTGGGAACAGCGGAGGGAACTGTAGAGAGCATATTTTTTGTATTGTATGGATGAATCGCCTGTCAATTAAAAAGCTTATGGCCTAAGGTTTAGGGAGGAAATAGAAAGTGGAACATCAGGGAAGAGAAAGAATTCTGGGTTAGAGCCAGGCTTGGGGAGATCAGCCCAGGAAGATGTGAAGGGGCACACTCATGGTACCCAGCCACGCGGCAGAATGTGGGTTAAAACAAATGGGTTATCCTGAGTTATGATTCTAGTCAGAGAAAAGCCAAGGAATTTGTAAATATATTTTGAATCTGAGTTTATTTCTGGGAGCATGGGGCTGGGAGGGAGAACCAGACATAGTTTCAACAGGATATCTTCTTTCTAAGCCTTGGAACTGAGGAAGGCCTAGAATGAGGTGCCATGATAGACCTGTGTTCTTTGTGATTCCCAGCTCCCCTCCCCTCCCCTCCCCTCCCCTTCCCTCTCCTCCCTTCCCCTCTCCTCCCTTCCCCTCCCCTCTCCTCCCTTCCCCTCCCCTCCCCTTCCTTCCCCTTCCCTCTCCTCCCCTCTGCTCCTCCCCTCGCTTTCCCTCTTCCCCTCCCCTCCTGTTCTGTTCTCTTCTCTTCTCTCTTCTCTTCTCTCCTATCTTCATTCCATTCTTCTTTCCTCCATATCTCTCTTCATTCCTGTCTTGGTCCCCAGCATCTCCATGATCACACAGTTTCTTTTCAACAACTCAGTCTTAAAAAAAAAAAAAGTAGTTTTCATTCCAGAGGAAGTTACAATTTTGTTGTTAAGACTCACAATTCAGGTTGGTCCTCCCCAGGGAAGAGCACTCCAACTCTTTGTCCAGCGCCAAAAGGTCATCCCTGAAAAACACACGTTCAAGTAACGCTATATGGACTAAAGGGGTTATATTTAGAAATGAATGTATACATATAGTCAAATACACCTACGCAAAATAAAAACCTTCCCAATTTGGTTCAAAGATAAGCCATAGATCCTGCTGCTGGAGAGTTCCAGAAGGACTGAGTATGTAGCCTTGGGGGTGGGGGTGGGGGGAGGGCTAGTTCATCTATGGTCCTCTTGCCCGGGGGGGGGGGGGGGCGTCATTTTCCAGTTTCTGAATGAAGATTCTCAGCAATAGATGTGGTTGGCTTGGCTCCGCCTCCTCTCCCTCATCCCGCTACAGCCATTGATGGAAGCTGCTCCAAACTTTCTCTCATGTGGACCTTGAGATGAGGAGGCTGGTCATACTTATTCTACTCATCTCCCGGATCCCAAAGAATTGATCGTGTTTCCTGGCAACCTAAGGTTGTGTCTGTTATCCTAGGAAGCCTCAGCGTCTCTGCAAGCTTTCCATAACTTTTAGCAAGTTGTCCCTCGGAGGCCTCCATAGTGCTTCAGGCTCCTGCGCTCTGATCACCACCAGCTCCCTCTGTTCAGATTTCACCGGATATGCACAGTGTTGATATGGGATTTAGAGTCACCGGAGAGACAAACCTCTGGGCGTGTCCCGGAGGGATTTTTCTAGATGAGCTTAACTGAGGTGGGAGGACCCACCCTAAACTTGGGGAGTATCATCCCACCAGCCAGGGTTGAGCACTACACGAAGAGAAAGAGCGAGCCTAGCACCAGGGTTCAAGTCCCTCTGCTTCCTTACAGTGGATGCAATGTGACCCGCTGCCTCAAGCTCCTGTCCCCATGTAGTCCCGATGGACTACACCTTAGAACTATGAGCCAAAATAAACCATTCCTTCTTTAAGCAGTGCTGCTTCGTGCCTTTGTCATGACAGGAAAAGGAACAAATACTACACATGCGCACACTCTGTCTGCTCTGTTCTCATCGCTGCGAAACTGGCCCTCCCCGAGTTTAGGTGTTCCCCGGTTGTGAAAATCTCTTCCTAAATCCTTAGCCAGAATTACCCATCCTCTCCTCTGTTCTCCCTGATAAAGTGAGGCATAAGCCGATGCCATTGGCTTGTTCCATAGCGACTTTTTTATTCTGTCTTGCTGTTCCCACAACTATACTCACGCCCAGCCAGCATAGACCTATTCCGAACACACAAGCACGGCTTTGGTTCATCTTTATAAACCCCATGGTATGCATTCAACCCTCAAAAGTGAACTGGCTGACTCTTTAAATAGAGCAGCAAACTCCTGGCTTCTGCGATTCAATTTGGAGAAAGCAAACAAACAAAATAAAACAAAACAAAAAACAAACAAACAAACAAACAAAAAAAACCCCTCTTGGACTAGTTTCCTTTTTCTCCAGATGTGTTGGCAGCTGGGGGGAAAGTTGGATAGAAAGAGGGTGGGGTGAGACGGGAATCACCCCTCCATCAGGAATAAGAAAGTTTTGAGGAAGAGGGAGTCGAGTGAATGGAATCAGAACCATTCATCTTTCGAGGAGCCTGTGCTCCTGCGTGTTGTATCTCGGTGTCAGCACGTAACAACGGCTCCCTCTCCTTGCCAACAGGGCCACACAATATCACCTTTCATGCTGGAAAACAGCAGCTGTCACTGAGCCTGTGAACAACGCCACCTCTGTGTTGGGAGCCCAGTTCTTAGCTCTAATCACTTGCAAGATAGTATCTCCCCAGTTCTCAGAATACTGCTCGGAGGGAGGGTGGGAGCTTGTATTGTTCTGCGACTGTTTTGCATACAGTACAAACAAGGCCAGGGCAGGTTAAATGATTTGTCCTTGGTCATGTGTGAGTCAGAGGCTGGGCCAGCCAGCCAGAGAAACACCTTCCATCTCAGTCTATTGTTCTGTCTTGTTCTTGCTAACCTGCTCACACCGTGCTAGAACGAACGAGTGGGGGACGACACCAGGGGTCAGCTCAGCCAGCCTGGCTGTGCATCCTTCTACAGACAGAAGCCGTGACCACTGAGATGCGCACACAGGACAAACATCACACACCCATCATCTCCCCCCCCCCCCAACCCCCAGACAGGGTTTCTCTGTGTAGCCCTGGCTGTCCTGGAAAGCATTCTATATACCAGGCTGGCCTCAAACTCAGAAATCCACCTGCCTCTGCCTCCTAAGTACTGGGATTAAAGGTGTGCATCACCACCGCCCAGCCACCCGTCATCTTTTGTATCAATCTGTCGAAAAGATACTCAGGGTTTTTTTGTTTGTTTGTTTGTTTGTTTTTTGTTGTTTTTGTTTTTCCATCTTCTTTAGCTCCCAACAGTCCCCACGGCCTCTCACAAGCACACCACACTGTCACCCAGGCTCTGTTGGCCCTTCCTTGGCTACTGCATGGTAAATTGTTGTGGTTTGGCTCAAGCGGCCTGAAAGGACCTTGATTTTCAGTTAGGAAAATTTATAAGAGTGTGGAGTGGAGTTGGGGTTGGGGGATGGGGAAGCCAAGCCTAGGATGCTGACATGCCTGGTTGGTAAGCCAAGGAGGCATGAACATGACTGTCACAGCACCGCTCACTGTGGTTGGACATCTTGGCCCTTTAGCTGATGCAGTGGTGAGACCGGATGCCAGGGTTATAATCCTTTCTCGTAGATTTTCTGTAGCTCCTTTTGGTCACGCTGTGACTCTAATCTTTGTGCTCTTGGTCACCTAAAGGACTAGGATTAGCTTTAGAACGGGACTGTAATTACAGTTGTCCCATCCGACTTTACATGTGTTTGACAGCCATGCACACAGGTGTTAGGCACATGCGTGTGCATGCGTGTAGTGGCATGCCCTTTAAAAACTTAATACATGAGAACTGCTTTCTTCTAGTTGTATAGCAAACCAGAGCTAGGGAAGAGGTCTAGATTTCTGTTTCCGTATCGGTTATATTGTTCCCAATGTAGCTTGGGGTATGTTCTCCCCGCCAGCAGCAGTTTGGGCTCAACTGGTTTCCGTATCTTTCCCAAACTCTAAAGCTCTTAGTGTCTGCATCAAACTCAGGGAAGATAGATAGCCAGTGTAAGGAATGCAAATATTGTTTGATGTGAACAATCATAAATGGACGTGAAGGTTTTAATACGTAAGAAAAAAAGACCCAAGGAAGTCTGAGAGGGGCTGGAGAGATGGCTCAGTAGTTAGGACTGTATACTACTGCTTCTGCAGAAGACAGGAGTTCAGCTCCCAGCACCCAGGTGGAGCCAGCTCCAGGACATCTCTTCTGACACCTGCACTCATGCAGACAGACAGACAGACAGACAGACAGACAGACATCATTTTAACGAAGGCTACTGGCTATGTGAATGCCACAGCACAGAAGAACACATGAGCTAAAGGCTGGAGGAAAGCAACCAGGGAACTAGTGAGAGAGAAAAGTTATTTCAGTAGTTTGTACTACTGATTCCTCTCCCTGTTGCTCCCTCGACACTGATACTCAGAATCTCCTCTCCTTCCTGGTTCTGGGTAGACACTGTTCTCATGGGGGTTTGCAACCTTTAGGGTAGAGAGGAGGAAGGAAGATTACCATTTCCCTGCCTACTGGTCCTTCACTGCCTTCTTCTCAAGGTAACTAATATGCCAAAGGGACAGAATTGTGGGTTGGCATATTCCAATTCCCTTCTGCCTCCTCTGATGCTGCTATCTCAGTTCTACCAATGGCCCAAGTGCTACAAAGTAGCTTCAGCGCTAAGAAGTGTCAGCCATCTTGGAACTATACGAAGCACCTTGGTTGGACTTTACAGAGCCCTGACACGTCTCCCAAAGTGAGCCTCTGAGGCCACTTAACTCAGTCTTGATTTTACTAATTTCTTAGTTCTAGGAAAGGAACCCATCATCTAATTCTTCCCAGATGAGGCACACACAGATTCCTTTTCCTTCCAAGTCAAGGAACTATTTCACAACACCAGCGGCCCAATGTGGTCTGATTTCTAACCATAGAGGCATAGGGTAAGCTTGCCTGTACTAGATCCTTGCAAGCAGCGAGCCAAGAGAACATGTTAGTGAGTCCTCAAACAAATGCTCAGAGGGCTTCAGACCAACAGGGGTCTGCAATGCAGTCAACATTTTGTATTTAGGTAGTTAAAAATGCTACTACTCTTCCTAGATGGACCAGAACTTTCTAGTTGATTCTTTGCAATCTGTCTGTTGATTTCTTTTAAATAAAATGAAGGATAGAGGTTAGATAGCAGATTTGAACCAAGCTGGTCTGTCTGCCAAAAAATGTCTTCTTGTCTAATAGATGGTGAGACAGAATCTTATGGTTGGGAACTATAGAAACCAGTCTCTCCCTCTCTGGGCTCTGCCAGGGTCATATCCAGACCCAGTGATGAGTCAGATTTGGCAGCTTGTCACCTTACCTTCAGGCTTAGAGATTAAAATCCCACTGCAAGAATGTTGTTTGCTTTTTTTTTTTTTTTTTTTTTTTTTTTTTTTTTGTAGGCAGGGAGATTAGTTGGAGAGTTGCATCTTTTAACCGGCAGTAAGGGCACCACATTCTGTATATGTCCCCGGTTCCCTTCAGAGGGATTGATGCATAAAAGTCAGTTTTCTGGAACTATCTGTACCAAGGAACGTCCACAAATCCTTTTAGCATGCTGTTTCTCTGAAGATAAGTAAAACTGTTAATTGATACAAAGTTTTAGATTATCTGCAGATGGAAATGTATCCAGCATACCCCTCTCGACTTATTATCCTATCAAGTGTTAAAGTGGTCTTACACCTGAGAGAGGCGGAGGGCTGCTTCGCAGTCAGCATTCAATGAAGAAAGACAGCATTTTGATCTTGGGTTTTTAAGTTACTGGTGGCTCACCTGCCAAGGTCAACTTTTATTAGCACGTCTCTGCTCTTCAGAAAAAGTTTTACGCCAGTTTCCCCAAAGGTGACTAGAGTTTGACTCAGCCAATTAACACGACAATGACAAAAATGTCAAGAGCCATCTCCAAGGGTAAGGTTTGTTCTTTGAAAGCCACTGTCTTGAGGTGTCCAGGCAGACAGGGAGCTTCTCTGGGACTATTTGGATTTTCTGTTCCTGAGCCAAAAAAACATTCTTTAGCATTGGCTGACAAAACGGGTTTCAGAACAGGAGGTCTGCGATGGAAACTTTAATTATGCAGGTCCTGTCAAAATCCATCTGCTGGATTCAACTGTTTCTGGATAAGGTACTTCTTATTTTATTTTATTTTTTTTAGCAGTGTTACTGGGTGACACTTTGATAGGGGTCTGAAATTAGCTTCCTTCATAGGCTAATTTATTCTGCCTCCTTCTCTGCATTAGCGATATTTATGTCAGGTTGGGATATCTTCATGGCATTTTTTCCATTTTTTTTTAACCAATGATTTTTATGATAATATTTAAGTGACTTTGGATTTGCACGGTGAAAGGTATCAATTTGGGAGATGTCTCCAGGTCAGCGTTGGTATGATTACGCTGACAGGTCCCATGACTTATCAATAAAGCCATTCTGTACATTTTGAAGGAAGAGGGCCATCAAAAGTTGTTTTGGTTTTTGGAAGACTCAAATGCTGGGCATGCTTGTAATTACATCTGTGGTCTTATAACCCCCTCCAACATGCCTCATCTAAGTGGCTGGCAGCTCTTACCTTAAACAATATTTACATTTATGGTGAGCACTCATTTGTGCTGGGGAAGGGCTTGGTTAGGGGTTTGAGGTGGTGGCTAAATGTATAGACTGTGAAGGTACCCACATTGGGCATTTTTTTCAGCTTAAATAACAGACAGTGAATTTTGGACAAGCAGCTGGGTTAATGAAATTGTCATTTTAGGGCACTTGCCTGGATCGGTTGCTATCGGATGAAAACAGAGCTTTCACAATCGATGGCGTCATATGTGCATCTAAGAGGGAGAAATGTTCATGGATGGTCTTCAGCATTACAAGAAATCTCAGTAAAAATATTCCAGAAAACAGCAGTGCCCACAGCCTTACATCTGTGTGGGGTCTGCAGCCTAAAGGTCTCTTGGAAACAAATTCATCTTCAACCATTGAAAGTTAGAGCCTTATGTTTCTTTTTGGGTACTCAAAGAATTATAGACAAACTGCTTTTTGGGGCTTGGAGACTGGGGAAGAAAATAAATATGTTTTATGATTTGTGATCGGAAGGGTGTACTTTCCGAGGCTTGGTGTCACCAGTTTTTGACTCATTTAAAGGGTCCATCAAACTTCCTCATGATTTGAGTGTCCTCCCCCAATATGAATGTTCATATTCCTGTGTGTGTGTGTGACAGAGAGAGAGAAGGAGAGGGAGAGGAGGAGGGGGAGGGAGAGGGAGAGGGAGAGGGAGAGGATATACATGCTAGAGATAACTCTTGGGTACTATGCCTCAACCACTGTACAGGTTTTCCATTTCGTTGATATTTTATATATATGGTGTTTTACCAGCATGCATTTCTATGTACCATGTGTGTGTGGTGCCTTTGAAGACAAGAAGAAAGGCATCAAATCTCCTGGGACTGGAGTTAAAAATGGTTGTGAGCCACCAGGCAGGTGCTGGGACTTGAACCCGAGTCCTCTTGAAGAGCAGCGAGTACTCTTAATTGATGAACCATCTCTAAAGCCCCAACCACCTTGTTTTGAGACGGGGTCTCTCAGTGGCCTGGAGCTTGCTGATTAGTGTAGGTCAGCTGGTCAATGAACCGCAAGGATCCTCCTGCCTTTGCCTCCTCATCAGTGGGAATATAAGCCCCCATACCTGGCTCGTTTTATTTTCAAGATTTATTTTTGATGATGATGATGACGGTGTGTGTGTGTGTGTGTGTGTGTGTGTGTGTGTGTGTGTGACTATTACAACCAAATTCAACCAAGAAGCAGCAGGGACTAGAGCTGGAGTCCCAGAGGAGTTGGATTCCCCTGTTTCTGGAGTTACAGTAGCTTTGAGTTGTGTAATGCAGGCAACTTGAACTTGGCTCCTCTCCTAGGGAAGTACACACTCTTGGTGGCTTGCGTCCAGTGCCTGACACCTGGTTTTTTTGACAGGGGTTCTTGGAATCTAAGTCAATTCATCATACCCTCTGAGTCCTCTCCCCAGCCCCTCTCCTGCATCCTCAACCCTTGGCTTGTGCCACTCTCGAGGGGTACACATGTCCCTAAGACCCTATGGTGGCAACTGCTCTCTGCAGGCCCCTCCGTAGTCTGGTGACTGAGTCTTTGCTGGTTTTGCAGACTTGCATATGTGATGACCTGCTGTCCTGAAGCCTTCCCTTCCTCCCCAGGGGGGTTTGGGTCTCTTCCCTTCCCACTAGACTTGTCTTGGAGACTGTTCTAGCTCTCCAACCCTCTCCTCCTCAGTTCAGTCTTACCACTCTTGAGGGGAAAAAGAAACAACCATATTGCTTTCCTTGAGAAATAATTCTGATTTTTACTATGAGCAGTGAACCACGGAGTTGATCTTTCTTTGCCTGAGTCCTGCTCCTGTTTTGTTTTGATTTCAAGAGAACCTCCTCATTCTGGTCTTTCTAGATGTTGTTGGCAATTTCATAAAAATTTCATAGAAATGAATATTCTCCTGGGTCCCCCTCACAGGTTCTAGGCTGGGTCCTGGGATCTAGATGATCCGGGCTTTCAATTTCAGATGACCCTGATCACTGATAAAAGTGTTGGACAGCCAATCTGTGACTGACCCCACCCAGCACACTCAACAGTCTTCGGTCTACTCCATGCTTACATCTCTATACTCCATTTACCAGAATCTCCGGAGAGAACTGATTGAAGGTAACATCTGGGTTTGCTTTCTACTACTGCGATAAATACCATGACCAAGCGCAACATGGGGAGGAAAGGGTTATTTCCTATTACAGCTTACAGTTCATCATTAAGAGAATCTGGAAGCAGGAACCTAGAGGCCAGAACTGAAGCAAGGGCCGTGGATGAGGGCTGCCCACTAGCTCACTCCTCGGGGCTTGCATAGCCTATTTTCCAATAACACCTAGGACCACCTGCCTACAGGTGGCACCGCCCACAGTGGTCTGGGTCCTTCCCCATCAATCAAAAGAAATTGCATTACAAGCTTGCTCACAGGCCAACCTTATGGAGGCAGTTCCTTGAACGACACCCCCACCCCACCCCACTCCCCAGAAGTCCTTAGCCTGTGTCAAACTGCCAAATAAAAACTAACCAGCGAAGACAGCATCTTATTGAAAGCCAGATATACCACAGTCTCCAGGTCGAGCAGCCTAAAGACCTTACCGAAGGAAGATGTGAGAGGTCTTAGCCTATAGAGTGTCTCTGACCTTTTGACCTGTGACCTGTGGAGGTCACTGTTGATTGGCTTGACTTCCTGAGACATATGGCTGGCTTCCCTCAGCTCCATCTCTGCCTTTGAGAGGGGAGCCAGTGGAAAGGAACATGGCTACCCAGAGGTCTGACAGTAAGGTACTATGAAGTTAACATGGAAGTGATTTCCCTTTCTTTGGAGACATCCATTGGGTTAGAAAGTGTCCCCATGTGTTTCCATGGTGATGGCATGAGTAGGTTAGAGGATGGGGGCCCCTCCAGCCGGGCCAGAGGCCTGCAGATCCCCTCAGACAATGCCAGAACAGCAAGCCAAGGCTCAATCTACTGATGAGGGCAAAAGTTGCCATTTTCTCTTACTACCTGTTCAGACTGGGAAGAAAGCTCGCCCTTCCTCAGATGGAAATGGGGGGGGGGGAGTTGGGGTGAGTGGAGGGGTGGGATGAGGGTAGGGGTGGGGGGTAGGTGTAGAATGTTACCTCACAGGAGACAAGTGCTTAGCGTCTATCAGGGCACATGTGCATAGGGCAATGTTATGTTTCTAGAGCAAATTATATTCATCAACGGTAAAGATTTTTAGGCCTCCCCATGTCTGCCTGTCAAATGACTCCCTTCATCTTCTCCCGTATTGGTAGAAGCACTCTGCCTTCCCTTTTCACACTACAATAACTCTGAGGCACAAAACAGATGAGGTATCCGGAAGGAGCAATTATGCTACAGAGTTATGTCTCCTTATTAGCTCCTACCCCCACCCCCACCCCAGTTTTGAAAACCTGCAAGCCAGGATGCTGAGAGGAAGGGCCCATGGGTGTAGAGGGCAGAGTGTCCCCAGGTTCCCGGAGTCCCTGGCAATAGCATCCCCCCACCCCCGGCCACAGGCCACAAGCACACACTCAAGTCTGCTGTGAAGGCTGTGGGTGGACCTCTGACAGGAAGTATTCTTTCTAGGTGCTGTGTGTGACATCCTGGTCAAACGGACACAGTGGGTCTCTGTGATTTTTTTTTTAAAGTCCCTTTGTCCTTTGGCAGTTCAGATTAGTTAAGTGTAGGGCACTGATGGGCAGCTATTCAGGGAGCGATGACATTTTTTTCTCAGTTTATCCAAGTCATCTGTAAAGCTGAATGCGTACTTCACTTGGAAATTACGAAGGGAGAACTGACGAATCCTGAGTCCCCCCGAACTGGAAGCCCTTCCCTACCCATCTCGGGTTATTTGGGGCTAACGAGAGACTCTGGATTTTCTCCCATTTTTGAACCCGCATAGGCATAATCAGGTCTGGCAGGAGGCCACGGTTTTCTCGAGATGCCCTGGGGACTTTCCAAAAGTTTCTAGAACATGGACTCTGTTAGGGCTCGTTGGTATCATCTTCATTTGCAAGCAAGTATTCGTTCTTCCAGGAGGAGGGACAGCTGAGGTGGTTCTGCCTTTGTCCTGGAGTGAAGCAAGGTGATCCCTTACAGGAAGGGGTCGGGCGCTGGAGCGGTGGCAAGCATAGCGTACCCTCTGCAGCCTTCTCGGGCGTGGAGCTGCGCCGGGAGCCAGGAACGCTTGCTCTTTAAGGGCTCTCCGTTTTAAACCACTGAAAGATCTTAGTGCAACATCAAGCATGGAATCAGGGCCTGTGGTTTTTCAAAGAGCTTCCTGGAGGCCTTGAGTTGGATAGATTGAGACTGAACTTAATCACCTATGACGGTTACAGGTAGACTCTGCCGTCTGGGCCAAGGAAAACTGGACTGCTTTGTGCAGTACCCGGGAGGGTCAGTCTCTTTGTTGAAAACACCGTAACAAGCTGGGCATGGGGCATACACTTTTAATCGCAGCATTTGAGAGGCAGAGGCAGGTGGGTCTCTGAATTGGAGACCAGCCTGGTCTACAGAGTGAATTCCAGGCCAGCCAGGGCTGGACAGTGAGATTCTGACAAAAACAAACAATCAAGCAAAAAACCAAATCCAAAACTATAATGGGGTAGCCTGGTCTCCACTCCAGCCCAATTATAAACTGTGAGGGGTTAAACATGCTAAAGTATGTGTTTATATAGTACAGGGAAACCAGTATATTTGTTGGTTATAAAAACCACAGATTGATTTGTTGAGTCTTTAGATCACTTCCCTATAAATGCCAACTCCTAACCTCATTTAGGGGGAAAAAAATCAACAAAACCAAATTATCTCCCAATTTAACTTTCCTCAGTTCCTTTGGGCAAATAAACTATGAATCAATTAGATGAATCCCTAATTTTTTTTTAAATATCAAAGAACTGGATGAAAATGGGTTGTGCAGGAAATGTTGTCATTAAAAGGGCCAAGAAATGAAGGCATACTTGATTATTGAGTAGAATATTCATAGATTTGAATATCGATCAACTCAGTGTGTCCCTGACATGTTTTTATGTTGTAAGACAGGAACACATTATAGCTCTTTTCTCTTTTGAAAGAAAGATGAGACAAAGGCCAGGAAACACTTATTTGAGAATATTTCAGTTCCCTCATCTTCTTCAGGGAAAAGCACATTGATTGGTTATCCATACCTAATGGTCAGCTCTGAAAATACAAACATGCGTAACTTTATACAGACCAAACAGCTGGGATTTATGTGGTTTTGGTATACATGTTTTTGTTTTTGCGAAACAGGATCTTACTATGCAGCCCTGGCTGGCCTGGAACTCACCATGTAGACCAGGCTGGCCTCAAACTCAGAGATCCACTTGGCTCCGCCTCTCAAGTGCTGGAATTAAAGGCATGGGCCCTGTTCCCAGCTTATTATGTTTTCGATAAGGAGATCGACCTGCTTGGATTCTGTAGAGGAATGTCCAGTTCTCGTTGGTTCAGATGTCAGTGTCTGCTTATAACATATGGTATTCATGTACAGCACATGCATATGCATACATGCATACATACACATATATACAATACACATTCTCTCTCTCTCTCTCTCTCTCTCTCTCTCTCTCTCTCTCTCTCTCTCTCTCAGCTCATAATGAAAAAGAGGCTAAAGAGTCCTAGGATTTAGAAGCAAGTAGGGAGGAGAATATGGGTGGGTTTGGTTGGGGAAGAAAGGGAGAAATGACGTAATTATATTAATCTCAAAAAAAACTAATACAGAAAAAGTAGAAACAAAAATAACCTATTTCTGTTTAACTGAGTGAAATAACAGCATCTCTCCACCCCTCTCTCCAGTCACCTGAATTTAAAGGTAACCTTGAAAAACCTCAGAAGCATTTTGATGTCACCTAACTGTGCTTGATCCCAAGTTGAGTCCCAGACCCCGCCCCAGTTTCAGTCCATCCTGAACTCCTGTTTTTCCATTTCACACCAAGAAAGCTTCTATTTAAAGGCACTGCCCAAGGCCCGTAGGCTTGCCAGGAGAGTGCTTTGTAGGCAGGGTCTTTCTGAAGCCCTTTAAGGCAGCCTCGTGTCCATGGGAGAAGAGTCTGGAGTGGGAGGCAGATGGGGACTGTCAACACCATCCTTAAGACGTCATAACCGGTTTGGACGATCAGTGGTTTGAACACAGCCAGGACTTGCCCCTGTGCCACAGACATCCTGGCTTTCACAGAGGAGGAGAGTGAAGGGTACCAGCCAGAGCCTCTCTTAGAAACATGTGTGGCAGACTGACTACTGTGTGTCTCTCTCTCATCTTGACTCCTCTCCCCGTCTCCACCCACCTCAGTTCTGTCAAGTATCTCCATTTTCTCCTCTCCAATGGTATCTTGACTATTTTCTTCCAGATCAAAGGTAGAAGCGGACCACTTGATTAATTGCCATGCAGCCAGATCTTTTGCTTCCTTGACACTCACTGCGTGGAGACAAAGGGCTGTTCTTTAGAAGCCTGAAGTTGTGTGGGTGCTGGGTGGGGAGTTCATAAGCCTGAGAGAACTGAGCCTTCCCAGCAGGGATGTGATGATCCCTAAGCCCCAACAGAAGAATACATTTGCTACCGCTAGCACATTGTGAGTGGTCATATTTGCGTCTGTGGGGAAGCAGCATGTAATTCCACTTTAAACCACATGGACCGCTTGGGAAACTAGATCTGAAGTTGGAAGTCTCCGTGTATAGAAATTATTTGGGGAGGTCAACACATTTTGAAAATGAAAGGGAGTTAAATAACATGATTGAGCATTTCAATGTAATCCTCAACCATTAAGACTCTTCAAAATAGCACCATCCAATGTATTCTTATAAGCCCTACATAGGTGTTTTTCATTGGTATTCATGAACAGAATGTAAAATTTGATACTTGATCCCTCAATCATATTAACCATGTTGTAGATGTCCCATAGGCATGGGGATGGAGGTCAGTGCAGGGATAGTGTTTATATAGAACATCTATCACAGCCCTGCTCCTCGCTCTTAGAACCTTCAAGCCAGATAATTTAGAAGAGGCCCTGATGGATTCCACAGTATAAAGACAGATCTCGGAAGAGATTGCCAAAACAGAAAACATTTAACAGAAGCCACGTAAACCAATCTACAATTTAGCTGATCCAAATGTATATGGTTTGAGAAATGGGTTGAGAAGTTGAAAACAAATTTAAAAAAACATTTGAATTTTGGAAATTGTTGTTGAACATTTTGAATAGAAGACTTGCCCATGGCTGATGAATACCATGGCCATGTCAATCTTCTATTCATCAACGCTGAAATTTAGACGTCATCACCTCCAAGGTTTGGGTAGGTCTCTTCTAAGTGAGTATGCCTTTTTTGACATTGCAATCTGATCTTGTCATCTACAAAGTTCACACTCAAGAACTACACAATCGAATAGCAGCAGAAAATCACAACTACCCTTCCCTAAAAACAAACCTTATAATATCTCAAGTTTAACATTTACAGTTTCGTGTTGGGGAGCATTCAGAGATACCTTGGGGACACTTAGATTTGCAGCAGTCATTTTCCTCAGTGATTTAAGCAGACCCTACCATACCTCTTTCCAAAAGTAACTCATGCTCCAGATTTTTGCCATTGTTCTGGGAACAGCCACATTGAAAAGAGGCTGGCTGCTCTACCCGTGTCATGATTACAGAGATGCAAACTATGCTGATCCAAGTCCTGTGGCTTGCAGCAGACTAGTTCTGCCCAGCTAGGTGGCAATATCAGAGATCCAGTGTCTCTCAAAGTCTGAACACTGGGTTCTTTCACGTAGTCTGTGGTAACCACTGCACTGTGACTTCCTGAGTCATTAACAAGTCCACGGGTCCCCACCCCCACCCCCAAAATTATTTTACTTATCAATTCTGTTGGCACTAACTTCTTGAGTTTTTTAGAGCTACCTGAGAAAGAAGGTTGGGGAATAACCCACAAAGAAGCAAAACTAAACACCACCAACACACACACATCAAGAGCTAAGTTCAGGCTTTCCTGTATGTGTGTTGGCAGCTGTGTGTTGGATCCCTCTCACGGGCTTCTTGGGAAAATGGAGATTTGGGGCTCTAGATGTTCTGATAGATTCATAGTTTCTGTGCCAAGCACAGAGGAACTCTGTCTTGTCTGATGATGAATAAAAGGTAGAGTTTGGCCCAGAGAATAAACCCAATGGGCCCGAGTCTGAGTCTTGGCCAGTAGAAGTTAGAACTTGGAATCTGCGGCAGATGGAAAGGTGGCTTCTCCTCTGTTTCTGCATTGATTAGTGCTCCTTGCAATAGAAGGGCTGTCCCTGAGCTTCCTCTCACATTCCTGGGATATGAATTTACATGTCTGGTGTCTGCTTTCGGAGCACAGTCGAAACTTGCTTGCTGCCTTCTTTATCTCGCCATCACCAACAACAGCTCTACAGGAGAGAAGAACATTGCCATGACGCCTTCCTGAGAGGTGAAGGACCATTGACTTCAGCTCTTCTTTCTTACAAGAGAGGAGGCCAAGGTCCAGGAAAGGGCTATACCCGTGGGGAATGCATGACTCGCTGGGTCAGAGGCAGAGGGTACAGACACCTGGGTTCCTGCTTCTGGGAAGTGAGATTTTGCCCACCACACTGTTCTCTTCCGTTGTTTTATAACCTAGCCCATCTGTTTTGAGACAATCGAAAAACAAACCTAAAGCTAAACCTTTAGGTACAAAACCAGAGTCCATCCTAGACTCCGAGGTGTGACAACTTCTAAGTGGAGATTCTGGGAATTAAAGTGTCTATACTGAAGCCAAAATCCTTAAAGTCCGGAGCCCACCTTTGCCACTTGTAAGTTTTATCACCTTGGCAAACCCCTTCATTGCTCCACGCCTTAATTTACCCATCTGTGATTACAATGACGACATTATCTTCCTCAGCTGAATCAATAAGTTGTGAAGTACGCAGAGTCACACCTGGCACGCAACGGACAAGACTTAATCATTTTACTTATCTGGCTAAATCCTACCACCGTTTCCCAGAGTGGTTTGCTATGTAACATTTTGCAAAGAATGAAGCATGGGAAAACAAGATGCCATTCGATTGTGGGGTTTCTTTGCTCCCACTGAAGGGGCAGAGTGTCGCCCTACAGCAGAAACCCAGGTTCAGGATGAACAGGAAGCCTGGGGGGTGGAGGGTGGGAGTGGGGGTGAGAGGGGCTATCATCCCGATGGCACTAGGTGGATCTTCCATTCCCACTGTGTCACGGTACTGTCAGTACAACACCATACAGTTGGACATCACTTGGAAAGTAGAGAAGTCACCACGGTGAGAAGGTCCCAGGTAGAAATATGAATAACTTATTAGTTGTTGGAAAGCCCCTATGTTAAAGCATTCAAAAGGAAGGGAGGAAATTGCCTGGGTGTTTTCTGAGCTGTATTGTATTTCCTTCTATCCTGTTTCCAAGCCTGTCCAGTGATTTAGAGGAATAGTTTAGTTGTGCCCCTGGCGATGATGGTACTTATGCCAGAATGTCTGAGGTCCCCCTTGGTTGAGTGGGATATCTTCAGATCTCTTTAGGGCTGGGGCCCACTATCTGAGAATTAGACATCTGAGTGAAATGAAGTATCCAGTTGACCTACCTTCTTAGCCACGTTTCTATGACCCATCTTCTTTTTCATGGTTGTACGTGCCATGGGGTCAACTGGGAAAAGCATTAAATGACACATTTGATTACTCAGTTTCCTTTGGGTTTGTGGTCTCCCCTTTTATTGCTCAATAACTATTATTCAAAAGATTGAATTGTGCTAAAGAGGTATAATTAAAAGGCAAATAAGGATTAGGGGTAGAGCTCAATGGTAGAACACTTGTCTCGGACACTCAAGGCCATGTTCACACTCAACACCACAAAAGCCATGGGATGAGCAGTGAACTCAGCAAACAAAGGAATCAATACCCACGGACCTACTGCCTGACCGTAAAGTTAGACTTTGTCAGTATCACCTAATGAAGGCCTAGACTCCCAGTTCTTTGACAAGTAGTATATATAGTACACATACATGAAATATACTATGATAGATTTATATATGTATTTACTGCTTTTAGTATTGGATAAATACTATATTTATATACTATACATATATATGTATACATGATATATATACATATGCATAGTATATATATACATGTGTATATATGTATTTGTATGTGTATATATGTATACACATGAATACACACATATATACACTTACACATACATATACACATACATATATACTTGTACACATAAAGTAAATTGCTTAAAGATTAAGCCTATGCAGTTTCCAAAGTCAGTGTTGAGTTTGAAAGCTGGTTTCTCTACATTCCTGATTACTCTGTCTCATTGCTTAATCTCTTAAGAGCTTTGCTCCTCTTTACAGCCTTCGGTAGAGATTGGAGAGCATGACCAGCAGGCCATAAGTGCCAAGGCTGGAGAGATGGCTCAGCGGTTAAGAGCACTGGCTGCTCTTCCAGAGGTCCCCGGTTCAGTTCCCAGCACCCACATGGCAGCTCACAACTGTCTATAACCCTAGTTCCGGGGGATCTGGCACCCCTCACACAGACATCCATGCAGGTGAAACACCAATTCACATAAAAATAAATACACCTTTAAAAAGAAAAATGTCAAAGTGCACTAGAAACACAGAGACCAGCGTAGTGGATGGGCTGAGGTTACTAGAGACATTCTCACGATGTGTAGATCTTTGTTCCAACATGACATCACTCCTGCTGGTTGGCACGGACTGTGTGGGGAATACTCACACCTGAAAATGGACGGAAGCCACAAATCACACCTCCCTCCTCTTTCGTTCCCCAAGAGTGGATTTGCCAGAATTCTAGCAAGCATCTAGGCCCTGGGACAAAACCCTCGGTGTGGGAGGGAATGTGGAAAGTGCTCCAGGAGTTTGGAGTTTCTCAAAGTGAGCCACTGGGGACATCATTAAAGCGGCCGCACCTTAGCTCCTGCCTCCAGAGAGTTTCTGCTCCAGGTAGCCTGTGGACTGACCTAGAGACTTTGTATCCTATGGCAGCCTGGGTGATTCCCATACAAACTGAAACCTGAGAACAGACCATGGTTCCTAAACTTCTGTGACAGATGGTGTTAAAATGTAGATTCCGATGGAGCAGTTATCAGCTAAGACCCGAGATCCTGCATTGCTAACAGCCTCCCTGGTGATGTTAGTAACTCTGGACCGCAGACACACCTTTGTAAGAAGACTGGCATCTGACCCTCTCTCAACTTACAGATGAGAGACTTCCAAGGTTCAGAGACAAACAGCTTATCTGTTTCCAGGATGCTGAGGGAGGTGCAGAAGACTGAAAAGCAATTAGTTTATGCATCAGTAAGAACAGCTCTATTTATTCAATGTCTTTTGCATGAGGAACACTCAGCTACAATTAGTCATGCACAAAATCTAGCCTTAGACTGCTCACCTGCCAGGGGAGGAGCTTGGTGTTTTGTCCCAGAAGTAAATAAAGGAAGAAGGATATAGGATGCTGAGATAAAGCAATAAGCCAGCAGGGTGGGAACCAGAGAGCCATAAGCCAACAGGGTAGGAACCAGAGAGCCATAAGCCAGCAGGGTGGGAACCAGAGAGCCATAAACCAACAGGGTGGGAACCAGAGAGCCATAAGCCAGCAGGGTGAGAACCAGAGAGCCATAAACCAACAGGGTGGGAACCAGAGAGCCATAAGCCAGCAGGGTGGGAACCAGAGAGCCATAAGCCAGCAGGGTGGGAACCAGAGAGCCGTAAGCCAGCAGGGTGGGAACCAGAGAGCCATAAGCCAGCAGGGTGGGAACCAGAGAGCCATAAATCAGCAGGGTGGGAACCAGAGAGCCATAAGCCAGCAGGGTGGGAACCAGAGAGCCATAAACCAACAGGGTGGGAACCAGAGAGCCATAAGCCAGCAGGGTGAGAACCAGAGAGCCATAAGCCAGCAGGGTGGGAACCAGAGAGCCGTAAGCCAGCAGGGTGGGAACCAGAGAGCCATAAGCCAGCAGGGTGGGAACCAGAGAGCCATAAACCAACAGGGTGGGAACCAGAGAGCCATAAGCCAGCAGGGTGGGAACCAGAGAGCCATAAGCCAGCAGGGTGGGAACCAGAGAGCCGTAAGCCAGCAGGGTGGGAACCAGAGAGCCATAAGCCAGCAGGGTGGGAACCAGAGAGCCATAAATCAGCAGGGTGGGAACCAGAGAGCCATAAGCCAGCAGGGTGGGAACCAGAGAGCCGTAAACCAGCAGGGTGGGAACCAGAGAGCCATAAGCCAACAGGGTAGGAACCAGAGAGCCAGCCATCATGGTGGGAACCAGAGGTTGACTTGGCCTGCTTGTGATGTCTTGGGACAAGTGGATGCTTGGATTCTTGGAGCTCCCATTTTCCCTAGTCACAGAGCCTCAAAGCACAGAGTTAGGAATCTAGGAAGTGTGTACATGCAAGATCTTGTTTAGAACCGAGACTGAGCACTGATGGCCGGGGCACTGTTTTGCTCATAGACTTTATTTTTAAGCAAACAAAACTCTATTTTTATAAACTTGACTCTCTGTGAATAAAATTCACCTTTGGGACCAATTTTACATTAATAGAGAGGTTGCAAAGCTAAGACAGGAAGTCCCTATATAACCCTCACCTTTCCCACATTTTCCTAAAAGCCAAGAAATTAAAATTGATATATTACTATTAATTAAACCCAAAGCTTTGTTGGGAAATTATCAATCTTCTACTCATTTTGGGGGCGGTGATTCAGAGAGCATACAAGTGTTATGGTGCCAGCCTGCTCTACAGAGTGAGTCCTAAGACAACCAGGGCTACACAGAGAAACTCTGTCTCAAAAAACAATTAAATGACAAAAAGATTATGTACTGGACACATACGTGCCTTTCTTCTTACTTGGAATACAATTTCTTCCTTCCTTGAAGTATTTTTTGGGACAGTCACATGCTCTTGTGTGCAAGCATCCTGAACTGACCAGGAAGGGTTCACACACAGTCTCTCCTCCTTCTAGCCCCTACCTCCTACCTAACTCCTCCTTCTGTTTCAGACTTCTGTAAAACTTTGATGTTTCTAGCTTCTCTTGCCGACTGTATCCGTCAGAAATTCTTGTAGCCATGACAAGTCACATGAACAATCCAATTTACTGGTTGGGGGAACAAGATTTATTCTAGCTCATGGGTTTAGGGCTTATAGTCCAAGGTTAGCTGGATCCATCAGTTTAGGTCTGAGGAAAGATTAAAATATCATGGCATCTGGAGTGTTTGGCAGGTACTCCCCTCACAATGGCTAGAAGGAAGGGATGGGGGAGGGGACAGAGAGAAAGACAGAGGAAAGACGTGATCAGAGAGATCTGATACAAGATACAGGCCCCCAGGGGCTGGAGAAAAGTCTTAACATTAAGAGGAATTGGTTTTAGAGGACTCGGGTTCAGTTCCCAGCATCCACAGGGTCGCTCACAACCTCCTGTAATTCCAGTTCCAAAGGCTCTGATGCCCCTGTCTGACCTACACGGGTGCTAGGCACACACATGGTGTGCATGTGTACACACAGACCAAACACTCACGATCATAAAACAAGCACATAAGAAAGCCGTGATCCCCAAAGACACATTTCCCAGTGATGTATTTGCTCTAAAGTGATCCCACCCTGGAAGGTTTCTATCCTCTCCCCATATTGCCACCGAAGAATAAGCCCATCAGTGGACTAACCCACCCATTAGATCAGGCACCTACCTCTCAATGACCGACTGGAGAGGTCATTTAAAATCTACCGCTTGGGACGTGAGAGACACTTCAGATCCAAACTGGAATACCCACACTGCGATGGGGAGTGGAATCTTTTCTTAGTTTCTGTGGGAACTGAGCCACTTGTCTGAGCAGGGCTGTTTCATTTGTCTCTGCCCCAGGAGCAGCTCATCCAACACTTACTGAGTGACCAGGTGGCCTGTGGGCTGAAGGGTAATTGACAGCCCACTGCCCAGGTCCTGGCTCAGGAACCTGCTTAGGCTCTGGTCCCATCTAAATAGTGGTGCGGACAGACTTGTGTCCAACCTTTGGGCTTCTCTGGGACACATTGGAGGAAGAACTGTCCTAGGCCTCACAATAAACTCAGGGGTGTCCAATTTGAAGGGTGGGGAATTACAGGAGCATAGATATGTTTCTTTTGCTTAATGGTGCAATATGAAGTATATCCTAGACCACCTGGGATCCGTGGACGCACCCCTGGTAGAAGGTGTTCTGTGATAATCCAATGAACTCACATCCCTGAGACATCTGGCAAATGAAGGGTAAGTGATTAATAAACACTAGCATTAGACAGCTCTTAGTAATGAGGTGCTAAGCTGGGCTGGCAACCATTCCTAGTGTATATGCTATACAAAGATGTTCCATTTCAGAAAGGGAGACACAACACAGGAGTGGGGCTCTGCCTGTCTGCTTCATCTAAGTTTTCTTCATTTTTTGTTCTTCCTTTCCTAAGGTAGCAGCCAGCTGGGACAGATGAGGTTGCCAGACACATATGAAGGAGGGCTGTTCTAAAGAGATAACCTTAGAGTTCAGAAGCAGGCCCACTGTGTGCCAAGAGGTAACTTGGGGTACAGAAGTGAGCCCACACTGTGTGTCAAGAGGTAACCTTGGGGTACAAAAGCAGGCTCACTGTGTGCTAAGAGGTAACTTTAGAGTTCAGAAGCAGGCCCACTGTGTGCTAAGAGGTCACTTGGGGTACAGAAGTAGACCCACTGTGTGCTAAGAGATAACCCTGGAGTACAGAAGCAGGCCCACTATGTGACAAGAAGTAACTTCGGGGTACAGAAGCAGGACTACTCTGTGGCATTTCTTCCAAACAAGTTCTATGAGCACCCAATCCATCCACCAGCTAGAGACTCCTGTAAGTGACTTCTGTACTGTTTGTGCCTTGAGGAAAGAGTCTGTCTAGCTCCTGTTTTCTGTGTGTTTTCCACAGTGGGGTGGTAATTAATATTGCAGAATAGGGGCTTATTAATTCAGATTCATTATGGCTGTCTGGGCTCTGGAGCTCAAAAGAGAAGGATTTTCCTGCTCCAGACGCCTGATGGATCTTCCTAATCAAGCAGGCGATTCTCTTCTGTTGAAGATTGTCTTACAAATGGAGATGAGATTTATTCTGACTTGTGCTGTTACAGTGTGGCTGCTGCTGACAGGCGTTATAGGTCTCTGTCACATCGGTGGCTCCCTTTACAAGACACCCAGAATACAAGGTTTTTAGCGGCTGGAATGTCCACTAGATTCATTCTCAGCTTTGCCTCAGAATTGAGTCTTCCTTCTTGGGTTAGGGAAATGACTTGGTAGAGTACTGGTAGGGTCTATTCTGGGACTGAAAAAAAAAGACCCTGGGGTTTGGAGATAGGAACATAGAGAGGAGACTGATGGGGTACAGGCGGGTGGGTGAGACACACACTTTGTGGGGGCGGTCCCTGGCAGGAGGAAGGAGAGAGATAAACAGGCATCACAGCTGAGGGGCAGCCATCCAAGTAATGTGTGTGTGTGTGTGTTTGTTATTTTTGCCATTCTGGGGAATAAATCTGAGTCCTACTGAGTTCTAGGTGAGCACTTTCCAACTGACTCTTACCCTGAACTCAACACTAGACATCTAAGTCTTTATTCTTTGAGCTTTGAGTGACATCATTCATCCATCCATCCATCCATCCATCCATCCATCCACCCATCCATCCAAACTTCCTCGGCAAGTGTTCATCCAGTAGCTATTAGATATCTGTGCACTGTTGTATGAATTGAGATTCTAGGAAGCAAGGTGTCCTAGCCCTGGGAATCCACGGTCCACTAGAATAAATCTGGGGATTCCCGGCCATTCTCTGTCTGATCACTTGTCCATTTGGCTCCAGAGTCACATCTAAGCACGTCTAAGTACCTTTCCTTCACTTCCCTAACCCCACCACTCTGTAAAGCTTACTTTGTATAACAGAATCTTCTCTCGTCCCAGAGCCCAACAAGAATGAGGAATAAGGAGAAAATCTGACTCACATTCATAGTTTGAATTTTTACGCTGATCTGCAGGAGACACTGCTTTTCTCAGACACTCCTTACCAAAAGCTTTTCAAGGAAGTCATAAACTCTTATCTCCTCAGAGATCCCAGGGAGCTGTTCACAGTGGGAGCTCCCAGCCACGGCTGCAGATGTCTGCTTGGGCAATCGGTCTCATTTACTCCCATGCAGTATTGCCAACAGTATTGATCGCCAGTGCACTCTCGACTGACCTGATCGTGTATTCTGACCACACCTTCCTAAGAACGTGTTTTCACTGAAATGTCCTTGGGCAGTAAAACACGAATGTTTACAAAAGAACCGAATCAATTATACAAGCGAAAATTAACAATGAAACCTTCTGATAGACTCATCCCTATTCCTTCTCATCTCTCAGAGAGAGAGAGAGAGAGAGAGAGAGAGAGAGAGAGAGAGAGAGAGAGAGAGAGAGAAAGAGAGAGGTCTGGTGAGCATGGTTTAGAAAATGTACTTTCAGGGGCTGGGGAGACATAAAGTGGAAGGCAGTAAATTTCTGGATGCATGACCATGAAGACTTGAGCCTGATCCCAGTAAAAGGCCAAGTCCAGTAGCACATGTCTGTAATCTGAGCGCTGGCTAAACAGAGACAAGCAGACCTCTGGAGCTCATGGGTTCGCCAGACAAGTCAAATGATGGGTTTTAGGCCAGTGAAACTGTCTCAAAAAACCAGGTGACCAGAACCTGTGGCAGGGCACCCAAAAGTTGTCCAGTGGCCTCTGAACACATGGATTCCTACCTACACATGTATTCACACATGTACACCTGTGCACAGTAATAGGTACATATACACATGCGCAAAACACACCTTTATATGCCAAGAAGCACTGCTTTTAAAAATTATTTACTACATGTGTTTGTTTGCTTATTTATGTATTTACCATGCACGCACACATGTGTATGTGTGCGTGCATGTGTGTGTGTGTGTGTGTACACATGAATGCCATAGTATGTGTATGGAAATCAGAGGACAACTTCTAGAAGTTGATTATCTCCTCTACCTTGTGGTCTCTGGGGACTAAATGGAGGACATCAGATTTAGCAACAGGTGTCTATACCCACTGAGTCATCCTGCCAGCCCATACAGCATAGTTTCTGTATATATGTGTGTGTATACATATATACATATGTATGTATGTGTATATATGTATGTTTGCATATATGTATATATTTGCACGAATGTTATTTCATTACATATGTCTATCTATGTTTTGGTTTCTTTGCTCAATACATACTTGTGATCTGCTAGGGAGGGGCATACAGAAGTCCCAGTTAGTTCTGCTAAATTCTAATCATCTCCTCTGGGTGAGTGTGCTCGATTTTATTGGCTTTTCTTCTTGAGATGGATACCTAAGCCATTTCCAATTTTTTTTCTTGTTCAGATAATGCTTTAGAGAGAACCACACACATATGTCACAAGACCTTCAAAACTCTAAGAGGCAGAGTGGAGAATTTTATGTTTTTTAATGCCCCATTTCCCTTAGCACAGACCCTGTGTAAGATAGACCATCAATCCATGCATTAATGCATGTGAGTTGCAACAACTGTATGTATAACCAATTGGTCATTGGGTTTTCAAAAGATGCTGAGTGTGTAAAAATGTATAAATTCGGAGGTGACAGCTGTCTGGGTGCCAAGGCCCAGTCCATTTGGTGTCTAGAAAGGGGCCTGTTCTTTTTCCTAAGAGGGCAGCAGTAAGAATTGCTCTTCTGCACATGAGAGAGGGAGTCCCTTGGAGCAGTGGGTAGGCATGACAGACCATACCCCATACCTGCTGGCTGGCATAACTGCTTTGATGTTCCCATCTCCTCTTGTTTGTCTCTATGATGCCTCTAGAGCTAGTTCTGGATTGCTTTAGGAGTGTCTAGGTCTCAGGAGCAAACAGGATTGAAGTTAGGTTCTTAGTGGTGTCAGAACTCTGACCCAGGACGGTGTCAGATAAGGACTACCACTTTACCTCCCAGATCAATATTACAGAAGAGACACCCCTGGGAACGCCAAAGGGCAAGGGTATTCACTGAAAACCCTGTGTGTGTGTGTGTGTGTGTGTGTGTAGGATCTCTAAGGTGGCCCTTGGCCTGTGGCTTCATGCCTCTGCCCATGGCGAACTTGCTTACCAAGTCTCTTTCCACTGTTATGCCCCCTCCCCTTCTTTCTGCCACGTCCCCGTTCAGGCCATTCTAGGACCACCAGCCTGGCCTTTCATCTGGTGACCCTGCCTCCAGTTTCTCCCTCTCTTCAATATCTTCCAGCTGCAGAGTTCTTTGATCCATTTTTATTTTATATAATAGTGTATTCATTCCCACGGCTGTGTGCATGTCCCACATGCTGAGCTGAGCTGGAGGGTTGGAGTGACCTGTGTCTTTTAGTGGTGAGGACCTTTCTAAAAGCAAAACATGAACATGTATAAAATATCCATGACCATAAGTTTGCCATTGTCATCTTTCTATGAGTGTAGTTCAATGGTACCAAGATTCTTCATAGCAGGGAACCATTAAACTATTTCCACACCCCTTTCTCCCTCACGGAAAACAAGAAATGAAACAGTGCCTCCCCATGACTCTTGTCCCCACCCCCAAGAATGTCTGTTCTACTTTCAGCTTCTAGCAGTTTGTCTGCTACTCTAAGGCTCTCATATTAGTGGCATCAAATAATTCTGGTCCCTTTGTGATTGACTTGTAAGTCCTTTCCTGGTCTCTGGTGGCATCGGCACCCATATGCACATACCGCCCCCCCCCTCCATGACCACGTGCATGCACTCTCACACACACATAAATTAATAAAAGTAAAATAAAAAAATTAAATGTGTTAAGCTGGGATTGGTGTGTGTGTGTGTGTGTGTGCATGTTTGTGTGCATGTGTGTGTGCTTGTACACGCATGCATACTTGTTTACTTAGTATTCTGCTGAGTGACTTTTGCAATGACAGATCTCTTCTGCCCTCCATTGCTTTCAACAGCTGTTTTGGCAAGCTTTTGTCTTAAAGAACGAGAATGAATTTGACTGTAGCAACTGGGTAGTGGACCTTCAGGTAGGGAGAGCCATGTGGACCTAGAAAGAGCATGAGAGAGAGAGAGCATGAGAGAGAGAGAGAGAGAGAGAGAGAGAGAGAGAGAGAGAGAGAGAGAGAGAGAGAGAGAGAGAGAGAGAGAGAGAGAGAGAGAGAGAGAGAGAGAGAGAAAGAGAGAGAGAGAGAGAAAGAGAGAGAGAGAGAGACCCTAAGCTGCTGGGGAGTCACTATCCAAACACAACCTGCAACACCCGACTAGTTTAGCTTATCTTCTGGTTGCATTTATAAAGCACTCTGACAAGAGCATCTTAAGGGTTAGTTTGGCTCACAGTTCAGGGATGTCACAGTGGCAAAAACTCAAGGCACTATCCATACTTTATACACGATCAGAAAGCGGGTGGTGACGAATGCTTCTGCTCAGTTTACTTTTTCTTTTTCACATAATCCGACGTCCTAGCCAAAGGAATGGTGCCGCCCACAGTGGGCAGGATGTCCATCAAGTTGACAACTGAGATTTACCACCACAGAGACACGCTCCTCTCCCCACTGTTTCCAGCCAAACAAGCGTAGCTCTCTCAGAGGTTGGATGCCTAAGTGAGGCTTGAGGTGACTATGGTGAAACAGAAAGTCCTGAAAGGAAGAGAATTTCTCAAGGGGAGGGAAGAAGAAACGGTGGCTAAGGCCCTGATCTTGCTTAGGCAGACCTCATGGAGAAGTAGTGATATTGCAGCTGCCTCTGTCTTGCTGTTTTTATTCTGCATTTGTTTTATTTATGCACCTTTTGTGCAGTGTTTGACAGCCCCCCCCCTTGCTTCAAGTTACACACATAAACTGAAAGAACTATTTTAAATTAGGATGTTATAGGACCTGTGAAATGACTCCCTGGATAAGAGTACCCGCTGCCAAGCTTGATGACCTGAGATCGATCCCCAGAGCCCGCGTAGTAAAAGGAGAGAGCTGGCTCTCACATCCTGTCCTCTGCCCGTGCCTCCCTCCTCCCACCCCTAACAGCCTTGTAACAATACTCCTTCATTCTTGTGTACACCAAACCTTTCAATGTCTGACTTGCGCTCTCTTCCAGGGCCGCCTTAATCCCTAACGCAGTCTCCCACTGGAAGTTTTGGTCAGTGCTAATGTCATATTTCAACATCCAATTTGCCCTCCATGCTCTTCTGGGTTTCCAAAGGATGATTTCCCTTCTTCATCATTCCTTTTCAAACTCCATCCTTTATTGTGTTCCCATCTGTCTGTCTGCCTGCCTCCCTGTCTCTCTGTCTCTGTGTGTCTTGCTGGTACTTTTTGTCATCGAGACAGAGGTCTTGCTATATAGTTAAGACTCATCTTTTATTTATAAACTCAATCCTTTATTGTGCTGTCTGTTTGTCTGTGTGTCTCCTTGGCACTTTTTCTCATCAAGACAGGGGTCTTGCTATGTAGCCAAGCCTCGCCTTCCTTTTCAAGCTCCATCCTTTATTGTGTCTGTCTGTCTGTCCTCTGCTGTTGTGCCTCTCTGGTTCTGTCTTTCATCACTGAGATGGGGGTCTCGCTATGCAGCCAAGGCTAACCTAGAACTCAAGGTGGTCCCTTGTCCTGGAGAGACTACAGGTGCAAGATGCCACGCCCAGCTGAATCCAGCCTTCAAGGATAAGTAGTCCCAACCACCCACCCCCCTCCCTCAGGCCTCCCTGGGCCTTGACCTTGGATTCTGGCCCCATAAGCATTCACCACCTTCTTTGTCCCGGAGTGACTTACATCTGTATGTCTCCATTGATAATTTTTAAACTCGGAAAGTATACTGCGTTTTGAAACCTGACACAGAATCGAGGTTGTGTAGTGACAAGAAAGTGTTTATCCAAGGAGAGGAGCGATTTCACAAACACCAGCGTCTTCGTCTCAGAGAGAACGTGATGAGCCTCAGATGAACCACAACAATCACACCGATCCCGGCTGCCAAGTGCGCGCAAAGCGACACTGGGAAGGGAGCGGGGTTCTCCCACAGATGCGTTTCTTGGGTTTTGGGTTGTTTTTCCACGTGATGTAATCCGCTCCGAGCAGTTCCTCAGAAACTGCCTTCTGTTTGTTCACAGCTTCTTCGGATATTCTGGAAGTAAACACCCCTGGTAGTTGGGCAGGGAATGGGAGCAGATGGGAGGGCGGGCGGGGGTTTGCTTGCCGCTTGGATGTGGGAGCCTCGCCTTTATTCACGAAACGGATCCGCTTAATAAATTCGCTCCAAGCAAGCAGGCTTGGTGGGGGAGAGAGGAACATTATGTAAGATGCAAGCTGAATATTCAAAAACTCCGGCTCGTGCTCAGATAGGCCCGCTGAAGGGACACGGAAGGCCTATTTTGTAAGAATGTTTTTTAGGGACAAAAAGGGGGAAATGTTTTTCAAAGACCGGGGTTCCCTATGCAGCCTAGAATAGACTCGAGCTGGATATAGAACCCAGACTGAACTCACGAATCTCTTGCCTCAGCATCTAAAGTACCGGAACTCCTTACAAGTGTGCTCCTTGGAAGTTTTGTTCATCACCTGCCTGCCTGTTACATCACCAGATCCTTCAAGGAGTTCAGTCTTCCGGAAGGTCCTGTGTTAGAATGAGGTTCACAGAAACAGGACTAGTGTGCTCGGCCATTAGAATTCATGTAAGTAAAACGTGATCTTTTAAAAACCAAATCACAGACTCTCACATGAATGCTGAGATGCGAGAGGATTTTCAAGGATACAAAAGAAAAGAAACACACGAGCCTCAGCTCCTCCCCACCCCCACTATCCCTCACATCCTCTCCAGACCATTATACCCGAGACAGAGGACCCCTTGACCCACTTAAGGGCACAGACTGCTTTGCCTATTGGCTATTGGCTTATACTATTCTTATTGTATAAATGGATCCTGTAGGGTTTTGTTGCTGTTGGTTTGTTTTAAGTCACAAAATGACCAAGTACAAACTGGACAAGACACTAAGCCATCCAGCAGCGAGTCTAGCTAGGGAAGCAGGGGACAAGGACAAGAAAGCACGCCTGCCATGTATACGTGGAGTCACCATGATGCTATTGTTGGAAATTTAGAATCCGTGGTGGCAACCACACGGGCACAAGCTGTCAAACCTACTGGTTTTTTTTTTTTTTTTTTTTTTTTTTTTTTTTTTGACTCAGCAGATGATTCATTTACTCCTTCCTTGCAGGCTGACAAGGCAGGATGCAGAAGCCCCATTTGGGCTTAGCACGTGGATGGCAAAAATAAATAAATAAATAAAATAAAAAAATAAAAATTAAAACCTAGCAGATTCCCAAGCTTCAAAATGCTGTCACTGACAAAGTGGGCTGGAAGCTGTCTGTGCTTGCTCTGTTTGGGGAAAGCGTCCTCCTTCCTCATTCACGAAGCCCATGTAGGGCTGGAGGGGGCCCATGGAGGTTGAGGAGCCGGTCTCTGTTAGAAGTCAGGGCCAGAGCAGGGAAGGGTGGCCCATGGGATGGATCCGACACCATCCTCTGTGGTATCATCCTTACCGTGATCACACATCACAGCAACCACTGTAAGAGGTGGGAAGGCCCACAGAAGAAGGGGAAAACCCATCTTTTGCACAGGTGATTGTCCATCCCCTCGCCAAGGGTGCCTTCCTCTTTATTGGCTGCTCAAGAAAAGGAGGATAAAATGGGTGGCTCGATAGGACGGTATTTAACTTATTTTTTCATTAATTTATTTATTTATTCACTTTACATCCCAGCCCCTCTCCTCCCAGTCCCCCTCCCCCCAGCATCCCCTTCAGTCTCCTCCTCTTCTCCTCTAAGAAGAGGAATCCCTCTCATCCAGGGTATCACCCCACCCTGACACATCAAGTCACTGCAAGACGAGACACACCCTCCCCCACTTCCTGTTTCCAGAAGGCTAGACTTGGAAACCAAGGTACTGCCCAAGCTCTGCTCAGCCTGAAATGTGTAGGGCAGATTCCTTCTTCAATGGCCAACTTTGTCAACTTGTCAGAATTCAGAGTCACCTCGGAGACACCCATCCTGGGGTGCCTACGGTAATGTTGCTAGAGAGTTTTCGCTGAAGAGAGAAATCCCAGTCCCAGGTCTCCACAACTGCAAAAGGGAAAAGAAAGCAAGCTGAGTGCCGCCATTCCTGTCTTCCGAGTTGGTGCGACGTGACGAGCCACCTCACACTCCTGCTGTTGTTCCTTCCCCAGCACGACGGACTGTGTCTCTTAAAACTGTGAGCCAACGTAAGCTCGCCCTTCCTTCAGTTGCTTTGCCAGGTATTTTGTTACAACGATGTGAACAGTACCACACCTCCCTGGCCTGCTCCTCACTTCTGGAAGTTGTCAGCAATCGTCAGCACTCTTTGGCTTATAGTGACATTTCTATCATAGGGCGTTCTTGCCTTCTCTGAGGTGTCTGATCAATGTCTCCTTTCCTCTTCTGACAAGAGCACTGGTCGCTTTGGTCTGAAGTCAACCAATTGTGTAAGCAATGGCTCTAATTTTGATTAGAATTCCATTCCTTGGTATTGTGGTCAGGTCCTCAGCCAGAGGCCACCAGAGGCTTCTAGTTCATAAAGTTTGGGGGCTATAGAGCTACAACCCGCACACTGTCCTTCAATCTGTATTTGGGACTCACCCCTAGGCTGTGAAACGTCTCTTAGGATTTGGCAGACATGAAAGCCTCACTAGTTGCAGCGAGGTAAGAACTCCGGATCTCTGTGGTTGCCTCACAATGAGGGACAGTTAGCTCTGTCATCGTTCATTGTGACATTGTTTAGTTTCTGCTCTGCAAGATGGTAAGGTAAGAGTTCAATGAGACAATTTAGCTGGGTGTGGCAATAGCCAGCCTGGGCTAATAGGAATAGGAGGTGAGCTTGTCTATGTAGCAATTTTCCTGTATCGAATAAGCAACAAAAATGGTTGAGCTCTGAACCTAGATATATACTTGCCTCTCTGCCTCCACACTGCTGGAGTTACAAGCAGATCCCATAGACAGTTTTTACAACCTGAATTTTGGTCCCATGGTTGGGGGGGCAAGTATTTTGCTAACTGAGCCATCTTTCCAGCCTCCTGGCCATAGGTTTCCAGTCTTAAACTTATCTCCAATGGATGGCTTTCTTTTCTTTTTCTCCTCCCTTCCTCTCCTTCCTTCCCATCCCCAGAACCCCACTCCAGACATATCCTCCTAGCTCATGGTAGCCTTTCCTAAGTAGCTGAGGATAACCTTGAACTTCTGATCCTCCTCTCTTTACCTCCTGAGTGCTGGGGTTACAGATGTGACTCACCTAGCCTGACTTTATGAAGTGTTGGAATTTATTTCATATTACCTTAATAGTATTGAAGTTAGCCGGATGGGTCAAGTACCCGAGGTTAGGGTTAACACACAAGGGTGAAGATTCCTGTAAAGTACATCACTGTGGGTCAAAAAGTTGTAAATCGCACTATATTCTGGTTGCGTGTTGTAGTGTAAGGATGCCACTTACTGTCTAGTTACTGAGCACCAGATATGGCTGCAAAGACTGTGTGCATTTTAATTCATTTGCTCTTTTTAACAGATCACTGAATTAGATGCAGTTACTCTCTTCACATTACAGAGGATGAAACTGAAACATGAGGTTACAAGATGTGCTAGTGGAGTTGAAACTGTAACTTCAACAGGTTGGTTTCCAAGTATGCTGGATATTCCAACCTTTAAACCAAAACTCACAGTGAGTCTTCCAAGTCTGGACCCATTTACCTGTCTGCAATGGGGCTGGCTCTCCAAGGCTGGCTATCCTTCTCAGATCCAAGTCTACATACTGTTCCCACATGGAACCTGGTGGGATCCTTTGGTTCCTGTCTCCCAAGTATCCCAGTTTTCCCTTTGTGAGAAAAGCATGCATGTACGGTTTACATGGAAGTCACCCAGAAGGACAAGGGCAGGCCAGAGTCACCCTTCATGAGTGAATGAAGATCAGCTTGGCAGGGTGGGATCACTAGGATCAGGGTTGATGAATGAATGACTAAACAGGCCTCAGAGACATCAGTAAGTGTCTTCTATGGGTCTGCCATTATTTGAGTCGTAGACTGGTAAAGATGTGGAGATTACTTTTTCTCAAAGAAGCAGGAAAGTGATGCCTATCCTATCGTTTCCTTGGAAGCATCCATTGGGATGCAGTATAGATCTACCGGATGTGTAGCTGGGGGGAACGCTTAGTCTAGGAGTGGGTTCCCAGACTTCAGGCTTCTTAACCAGCGTCCTCTGCTGTAGAGTCCACAGATCATTCCTGCAGAGGAGGCTGGAATTAGTAGCTCTGTGTTAGGCTGGATGGAAGCTAGGGGTTTTGACAGACTGTTCTGTTGGGGTCTGAGATGGCAGAGCCTTGGGGACAGAGAAAGCCATGACAGAAAATGGCCTTTAATGGCACACACACTTTGGCACCAATTTTTGTTATATTTATCTATTCGTGTACGTACGTGTGTAGGTGAACGCATGCCATTGCACATGTGGAGGTCAGAGGACAACTTACAGTTGCTGCTTTTCTGCTTCCTAGATGTAATGTAGGTATCAGAAAGCCACTCAGGTTGTCAGGGTTGGCAACAAGCACCTTTAGATCTACTAAGCCATCTTATGGGTCTGAGGCTAGATTTTGAAAAAAATCCTTTAGAGATCTTAGGCCTGATCTTCTCAGTTGTGGGATGTGCTGATGGTGTCCAAACTAGGTTGTATGTCATGACCATATCCATAATTTGGGATGGATAGGAGGAGAAACACTAAGGAAAGGGATCAGTAAGTGCTAAGGATAGCCCGGATAGGAAATGATAGCCTGGCTAGCCCAAGCAGGACTATGGCCTGTCTTCCACACAAGAACCTGGTATACTTGCCACAGAGAACTAAAGCCCTCCCATGACTTCTTCTTCCCATGAGGCGGCTGCACACCGTCAATGATTGACAGATCTGGGCAGGATGAGTAATGTTGTAGTCAGCGCCACTGTGTGCCAGCCCTGTGCCGACTGTTTTACATAAACCTCTCTGTAACCCTCACAACAGCACGGTGCGAGGCAGCTGGTGCATTTTCCAGATGAGGAAAAGAGACTCTCAAAGAAATAAAGCAACTCGCCTTGAGATCGGAAGTTCACGGCACAGTGGAAATGCCGATGTGGCGATCTGATACGAGAGCTCATGCTCTCGTGAAGCGGTGTTATTTGGCAGAGTGAGGTGCTTCCTTGAGAATCAATCTTCCTATCCACGCACGCACTATAATCATCAAGTTTCAGGCCCTAGTCTACCTAAAATGTTTTGCTTTGCCATATGACATCTTCCTATGGAATGGGGAATTATTTTGGTCATGCTGGACATGGGTGGTAGGTTTCCTCAAGCCCTAAATCAATCTGTCTTCCTAAGTCTTCATCTCCAGAATCAGCCCCAGATCTGGGATGTCTCCCTTGCAAATGACATTATTGAATTGTGTTCCCCGAATGCCCTCTTTGGTCCCTGGGTTTTCGTGACTTGTAAGACTGTAGCAAACATTTTGAGGCATGGGCCATTTGCTAGGCCTAGGGTTTATTTCCATGGATGGGATCTCTGGAGGCAGAACTAACCACTGGACAGAAGTCACGCTGCAGTTCTGAACCTTAATTTATTTTGCCAAACAGTGCAAAATTTGGGGAGGGGAAATTTTGTCAGTTCATAGCCAGTGTCTCGCACAGCCACATCTAAGAATGAAGTTACCAGTTTCAGTGCAGCCATCACTGCTGTCACATTAATTGTTCTTATTAATTGCTCTTATTTAAAAGAGCCGAAACAATCAATGCTACTTAATTTCGATCCGCACTTGCTAGGTAATGTCTTTTCCTGCATCCTTAAACGTATTAATATTTTCACTTCATGACTGATTGCTGGCTCACCTCACTTATCTTTTCCACAGAGTTCTGAGTCATCTCCCAGATCTGGGGCAGACACACAGCGGGGCATGGGTGCACGAGGAAGGGGGTCAAATTAGTGATTGAGGAAATCCGCCACCAATTTACCAGCATAACCAAACTGCATTCCCCATCTTAGCTTGATATTTGGGATGGCGATAAAATAACCTCTCCTTTTTCTCAGATCATTGAGTCCTCCCTCCACCAGCTAGACTTGGTTCACAGAAACATTTAGACATCAGGATCGGTTTTCTACTTTAGGAAGACACTACAGGTCAGAGTACAAGGAACCTGGTCCCCACCCCCACCCCACCCCCTCCCCTGGAAGACCTGCATTACAGAATCTGTGTACTTCCCTGTGGCTGTTTTTAATAATAAAGTATAATCAACTTTTCCAAGAGGACTCTTCTTGCCACAGGAGGGACCTGGATGAACACTGTCTGTTTTAATATGCACTAGGTAAAGTATAACCTGCTTCCATCTTTGAGATCTTAGAGACGTTATTGCAAAGGATGGCTTCAAAGAAAAGCAGTAAGAATATCGGTGGAGTGACCGAATATTGTCCTAGAGCAAAAGGAGAAGAGGTGTCAGACAAACGTCAACTTTGGGAAGCATAACTTTATGTAACTATTATCAATGCCAAGGTCTTGCATACGTCTGCTACATGCTAAACACTTTAGTACCGAGGACACAGATAGAGTGTATACATCTACCTCTAAGGCAGTGTGTCTCAACCCGTGGGTCTTCATCCCTTGAGGGGGAGTCACTGGACCCTTTTACAGGGGTCACCTTTATCAGAAATATCAGCTGCTTACCTTCTGATTCACAACAGTAGCAAAGCTTCAGTTATGAAGTAGCATTCATTTTATGGTTGGGGGCGGGGCGGTCACTACAGCACGAGGAGCTGTATTAAAGGGTCACAGCACATTGGAAAGGTTGAGAGCGACTGCTCTAAGAGCTCCCTGGGGAAAAAGGTCAATGTGCTGGTGGGAAGTGGGCATCTGTGTCAATAGGAAACAGGTGTGTTCAGAGCAGCCAGAAGATCTCAGACTGGTAAGAACAGAGCCTCTCACAAACGCCACAGTAGCAGAGTGCACATCTCTCTGCTTACATCCGTTCCCAGTGTCCATGCAAGATGAAACGGAATCCCTTCCTCCTTCCCTCTTGCTCTCTCCCTCCCTTTTCCCTCTCCCTCCCTCTGTCTTCCTTCCTCCCTGCCCTTATGCTCTTGTCCCATGTTTTACAAATTGCTTGCCCACAATACGAGACTCCGAAGAAGCTATCCAGGTGTGTGCCACAGGGCATCGGGAAGATAAAGAATGTGCCTGTGTCCGGGACAACAGCCTTAACTGGTAAATCAAGTCTGTTCTTCTCACCCCAATGATTTCCTCTTTAAAATTCATCTTGGAGGAAGTTGGGCAACATTTGTTTTCCACTCTGGCTAGGGTTACTCTGGCTCACTCAACTCTGAGTAACAACTGGTCCTCTTGAGCACAGTGAATCCTTCTGACCATGGGGAGGAGAGGGAAGGGAGGGTAGAGAGTCCTGGATAATGGGTCACCAGTCACAATCAACATAGGGACCCTGGTAGGATGACAGCGACCGTCACAGGACCAGGTTGTTATATTGTCATCGACATCCTTGAAGAGGGTGAGGCATCTGCTATTGAAAAGATGTCATCCAAAGGGGGTAAAACAAAGACACAAATGTCTCTTGCCTTGAGGACCATGGGTGTGATAACCTTGGCTCTAATCAAGGGGAAATCAGCCAAATTGCAAGAGAGACATGAAGAAAGGGCTGTTTCTGATGTAGGGCACACAGGAAAAGGAAGGGTTGAGCTATCTCAGTCTAGAGCCTATTCAGATGGATGGTTCAATCAGCAAACCAGACTGGGGGAGATTTCAGTAGTCTCATGTATGTGTGTGGGGTCGGGTGGGGCAATGGGAGGGGGCACAGGATATGAAGAGAAGAGAAACACATGCTTTACTTCCAAGTCATGCCGGGCTTGAGCACACAGGGTAGACAGAGCTGTGGTACACGGTGCATTAGGGAGCCAGTGGAGGACAAGTCTGGAAGACTGAAGGACCCAACTCACCAGCCATAAGAGGCCACTGACATTCCAATAGGATTAGTGAGAGTCACCTCTGTTTTCTTTGGGGGACATTATTGTGGCAGGTGTTCACAGTGCATGCGTTGGAGGAGGAAGAAACTGGAGATAGGAAACCAGTTGGGCTACTATTGCAAAGCCGGGTGAGAGCTAATGTCGACCTTGATATCGCGGCACTGTGGCCATCACGGTGGAAGAGAGGAACGGTGCGAGACGTGGAGAGTTAGCACTGCCAGGAACCGACAACTGGTTTGGTAGACAAGGTCAAGAGAGAGAATGACAAGAACCTGTGACGGTTAGAGGCTGGTTAATGTGCCATACCCAAGGCCGAATCACTGGTGTATGGGAGGAGTTTGGAGAATTTAAGAAAAACTGCATGCATCCCCCCCATAGGGATGTTCATCTCCATGGGTTTACTTGGAGGAAAGAGCTTCAGGATAATGGAAGACACTGTAGATAGTGCTGTTTTGGTTTTGAAAGACCAACAGACTTTCACAGTGCTTGCCAAACGTGGGAACAGAACTCTGGTGTCGGATCGACTCCCTAGAACACTTACTAAGATGTACAGTGAACTTATTCGATCTGAGCTTCTTGTCTCAGATTCCTGTTCTCTAGGAAGCAGGAGGTAGCTAGGCTATATCCATCCTTCCCACCCCACCCATCTGTCCCATCCCATTCACCCATTCAAGACTCATTCCCTCCCTCCTCACCCCTCCCTCAAAGAAGACCTATTGCATGCTCATGATAGCTATGCTCCTTGCTGGGCATAGTTAGCTATGGACATTATAGCGGGACTATATATATAGATATGGATGTGATATATATCCACACATTATATATGTATATACATATACATATGTGTATGCATATACATGTACATATACATATGTATGTATATGTACATGTACATGTACATGTATATATACATATATATGTATATATATACATATGCTCCTTGCTTGGCATAGTTAACTATGGACATTATAGTGGGACTATATATAGCTATAGATATGGATGTGATATATATCCACACATTATACACATATACACATATACACATATACACATATACACATATACATATACACATATACATATATACATATATACATATGCACATATGCATATATACGCATACATACATACATACATACATACATATATCCCATCCCACTTTGAACTAACCTATCAGGCAGAAGATGATCCCGAGTGAAAACAGATACACAGAGGCTGAGGTGGACAGCAGCATTATGGAGAAAAGGCTGAGACTGAAGTGAAGATTGTCAGGGGAGGAAGTTGCCTTTGAAACAGGGTAGCAAGAACAGCCTTTCCCAGAGAGAGGCATTTGCAAAAGAAGAAAGCCATGGAGGGAAGGCTATTCCGGTGAGGGGAGGGGATGCCGAGCTGGACTCGCAGGAATGTTTGAACCATAGTAAGGAATGGTTCTTCACACAGATATGACAATCCAAGCTGACAAAGGGGGATGCGGGCAGTCTACCTCTACAGAGTGACCCAGAACCATTGCTCTACTAATTTTTCTATCAGCTGGGGTGCTGCAGCAGGAGGGGTACCGCAGGGGACAGGAAACCATCGGTGGATATACAGAGTTCTGTCTCAGGATCTTCCGGAGACAATTTCTGAATCCTACAGAGCGGTGGTACTGGAGGTGTAGAGGATGGGTTAGCTGATTGACATTTGGGCGGGGCTTGCTTCGCTGAGAGTGAAATCGCGGGCGGGGCGCGCTGGGCTGGACGGCAGGGTTTCCTGCTGAGAAGCCTGGAGCTTTTCTTCCCCTCCCACCTGTGCGATGGAGGCTGGCGGGAGGCCCGGGTCTTCCTAGCAGCCCTCTCAAGGCTGATTCATAGCACAAATTACTCAACATGTATAGATTCTAAAATAAAAATAAGTTCTTCTAAGTGGCTCTAAAAATGGACCGGTGTTCGTTGAGAGCTTGCATCACAGGCTGCGTGTAGTTTAGAGACTCCTTGGTTGCCTTCTTACACCAAGCTGCAAGATGGGGCCAGGAGGAAGAGACTCCTCACAGGCTGAAGCTCTTGAGTTCTATACTTAAATTCTATCTCCATGGCAGCCGGACAGCCCCCTGACCGTGTGGAACCTGCGTACGTCTCGAAGAACAGCTTTAGTTTCTCCGTGCCTGCTTGCTTATCTAAGAGTTACTTTCATTTGTGGAGAAGCTTATTCTATCTGCCTCGTGGTTATTTACCATCCAGGCGGGGAGGGCTGCATTTTCCTGTATTTCTTTGAACTGGACGATGCGCTTGCTTTTCTAGCTGGTCTTTGGAGCCCTTGGAAAAAGCAGAAAGATGCGGGGTGGGGGAGGGGCGGCGAGGAGAGTAGGCCTTACCAGTGGTGGAGCCTATGAACTGGTAGATCAAAAGATCAATCTTTTTGATTTAAAAGATGGAGCCACTATTCGCGAACCACGTGGTGACTGGGCGAGAAGAAATACAACCATGTGTTATCACTAAAAGACTAAAAAGCTGCAGTTGGCTCCCTCCCCCTCCACCAAAACCAGGAGTCCCAATACACAAGGAAGGCAGGGGAGGGGGGCTGTGACTCCACTTAACTCTCATTAATTGCTGGTAAGTGACTGGTCCATAAAATAGAACTGACAAGACAAGCCGACAAAGGGGATGCGACAGTCTACCTCTAGAGAGTGACCCAGAACCTTTACTGGTTCTACTAAGTTTACATCATTGGCTTGTGGATGAGCGACCTTTGCCCCACCCTTGCCCCGTCTCTTAGTACAAATGTGTTCAATCTGAGAATGTAAGTTCTGAGACAGGTTCCAGTCTCTAGCACTTCATAAAATATCTCCATTGCTTGTTTTCCTAATTCTATGCGGTTATCAGTCAGTAGACATATGTTGGGGGAGGGGTGGAGGTGACGCTCCTTAGTCAAAAGGATTTTGAGAAACGCTGTCATTAGATACTATTGAGAGGGTTTTGTCTTCTACAAGATTCCCCAGGACTTTGAACATTCCTAAATGGGAGAGAGAGAGAGAGAGAGAGAGAGACCACATCAATGACCCCCCCCCCAAATTTGGGTCATCCAGTCCCTTTCCATACAGGGATATTCCATACAGAGACTCCTTCGGTGTCAGAACTAGAAGTAAAAAGGCTTGTCCTCCCCAAGCACTTTCCATTTGCCCAGAGAAACACAGGGCACGAACAAGTCTGAAAGCAGAGGTAGTCATGAGTCATCACTTCGAAGGAAAAGCACATGTCAGATTCAAAATGTCATGAGGTCAGCCTTGAGTCATCGCGGTAGCCCAAAAGGGGGAAATGGATGCTCTCAAGACAGCATAGGGAAAAAGACCAAGAACCGGAAGTAGAGAGGCGGGGAAGATGGCACAGTTCTATGGAGGTGAGATATAAAATGGAAGCCCGCCGATTCCTTATTTTGTTGGACAAACCCTGACCCAAATATCTGTGAGATGCTAGACAACCCCTGGAAATGCCGAGCCCAACAAAGGCAGAGAGATGAAAATCTGGTTCCAGGTCTGTCAACTCAGAATTCTATCTTCTAAGTACTTCTGACACCCTCCTGTCTCCTTGGCAACTCACCTTCCCGCCTCCACGAGGTCTAGATTCTGGAAGGCACAAGTGCCTGCCTGCTTATGTGTCCGACTTGTAAGCTTTCACTCCTACCCCACCCCCCTGCAACATTTTGAGACTTTGAATTTTGCTGTGGGGGAATGGATAGAAGTTGATGGTCCTCCTGGGTTTGACCGAAGCGGATCCAGGTAGGTATGGAACGTATACTTCTTGGATGGTGGAAGAGGTCCAGATGAGAGAGGAAGACGTATAATGGTTTCTAGTTTTCTCTGCTTTTATACTAAGTCTGATAGGCAAAGAGAAGATTTGACCCCTCCCTCCAGTAGCTTGTAAGAACTTTCAACAACAGCAACAACAACAAAAACAACAAAAGACTCTTATGCTACTCACTCCCAGATTGGGTTCTCCATTAAAGCCCCAAGTGCTAAGATTTTCCTCACTGGGCTAAGGGCCTCTGAGGTCAAGGAGGGTGGGTTGTGGTTTAAAGCAATATAGTCCATTATGGTGGGGTAAGCATCGCCCATGGAACAGAGGCGGCTGGGCACATTTCTGTGTGTGAGATGCTATTTTTAGTTGCTGATGATCAGATTTGAATTTAACACACAGGAATGCACGATTTGAGGAAGTTTACTATTTCATGTTAGCCTGCGACCTTGAGTGTCACGTGGCCCTCAAGCGGCACGTTGGAACCGATTGAGCCGATGTTGAAGATTCAGAAGTTGGGACAGGTTTTGACCCTACTCTCTGGAGTGCCTTTTTTTTTTTTTTTTTCTAGAGCTGCCCAAGTTTTTCCTTTTGGCCCAACTGTGAACCCAAACTAGAAACTGAGAAATTATTTCCACTCAAACTCTTTAAAACTACATTGTCTCTTACTATATCTATCTAGGAGTCTTTTTTCTGTATATAAAATAATAAGATGAAGTGGCAAATATAAATTTTGGTTTTAAAAAAGAAAAGCATCCAGTCCCATGACTTGAAGGGCAGAGGCAGGAGGATCAGGAATTCAAGGTCATCTTTAGCTATTAGTGGGTTCAAAGTCAGCCAGGGATAGAGGGGCCCTGTCTCAAAACAAGAGGTACAAGACAATCTGGTTTAGAAAGAAAGAAAAAGAAAGAAAGAAAGAAAGAAAGAAAGAAAGAAAGAAAGAAAGAAAGAAAGAAAAGAGAGAGAGAGAGAGAGAAAGAAAGAAAGAAAGAAAGAAAGAAAGAAAGAAAGAAAGAAAGAAAGAAAGGGAGGGAGGGAGGGAGGCAGAGAGAGAGAGAGAGGGGGGGGGTCAGATAAATCAACACAACCACACGTAGAAGAAAGCCTAATCTAAAATATGAATCTTATAAAACTGTCTTGCCTCTGGCTAATCAACTGACAACCCTATGCTCGCACCACAGTTAGAGCAGAGTCCATGTGAACTCTTTATGTTTATCTACAGAAACTTCCTTAAGTCTCAACTTGTTCTAAAATTAATTAGTAACTGCTGTGTCTATAAGCCTCAGAGGACTTTCTCCCAATGACTCAGTCCTCCTGAAAAGTAACCCATTCACATCTATTTAACGCAACGTCTGCCTTCTTAGTTTTATTACTTGTTAGTAACTATGCTGATAGCAACTGGTTTCCCTTGCTTTTTCTGAACAAAACAAAACAAAAACTCAGCGAGTTCCATAATCTTTTCTCAAATACCCTTTTTTGAAACCTTGAGGACTTAGTTTGAGAACCTACCAAGTTAAAAGGTCCCAAGGTCACTGAACCAGAGGCATTTCGGGGTTTCTGTAACTGCATCTGCTGACATTTGCCTGTCAGTCATGGTGAGCTCAGAGCAGAGTGACTTCACACTGTTTAAGGAAGGCTGTAATCCTGACACGCTCAGGACAGAAACACTTGAGCGTACACAGTTTTGTTGTCCACTGGGCTAGTAAACTCCAGTTTAACTAGATCTTAAGGGCATGGTGTTTACTAAAAAGAGATCATTGCCCAAGACTGAAAGAATGGCCACTTTGAAAGAGTTTAGCTGGTGTGTGTGTGTGTGTGTGTGTGTGTCTGTGTATGGAGATATACTGAACATGTGAAGGCATGCCTGCAGAGGTCAGAGGTCAACAATAGTATCTTTCTCAACTGCTTTTCCATCCTTTTGCCTTATTAAAATTCTTTATTATATTTATTTGATTTTATGTGAATGCATGTGGGTGTACTTCTACTATAGAGAGGTCAGAGGATAACTTGGGGGCACTGTTTTTCTTCTCCCATCCTGTGTGTCTCAGGGATCCAACTCAGGCCCACAGGCTTGGTGACAAGTTCCTTTATCTGATCAGCCATCTTGCCCTTATGCTTTGAGACAGGGTCGCACACTAAATTTGAGCTTCCCATGTTGGCTAGATTGGCTCCCTACCAAGACCCAGGGTCTAACCTATCTTGAGCTTCCCATGTTGGCTAGACTAGCTCCATACCAAGAGCCAGGTCTAACCTATCTCTGCCTCTCCAACACTGACCCTCCAGGTACATAGGACTATAATGCCCTGCTTTGAATTTTTTAAAAAAAACATTTGCTTACTTGATGAGTGTTTTGCCTACATGTATCCATGTGTACTACATGTGATCCTGGTTACTGCAGGAGTCAGGACACAGTGTCAGAGCCCCTGGAACTAGGGTTACAGGTGGTGGTTGTAAGTAGCCACAGTAGTGCTGGAATGAATCCCAAGTCCTGTGTAAGAGGCCCGTGCTCTAAACTGAAGACTCATCTTTCCAGTCCCAGGGTCGGCATTTTTGTTTGTTGTTATTTTTCTTTCTTTGAGGCAGGGTACCTCTATGTAGTCCTGGCTGTCCTGGAACTCCATATGTAGAGCAGATTGGCCTTAAACTCACAGAGATACATCTGCCTCCATCTCCTGAGTGTAGGAGTTAAAGTCGTTCGTACTCCACCAAGCCTGGCCCCAGCTTTTTAAACATAGGTGCTGGCTTTGAACTCAGGTGAGCAAGCTTGTTTAGCAAGAACTTTTCCAGTCTCATCTCTAAGGCCCCTGCTTACTTTAATTCATACCTTTCCGCCGGAATCGAGCATCAGTGATGGGTTCCATTCTGACTCCACATAAAGAGTAACCCACCAACACAGATAGCCATCTCAATAAGAGTGGCTCTGACTCTCTTTCGGCTTTCAGAGTTTGAATTGAAAGTGAAAATTGTTTCTAACTTTTTGCACATAGTCAGAAAAAAAAAAAAAACCAAACCCCCAAAACCGCTTTTCTTCCTTCGGCTAGCAAGAGCATTGCGTAAAATTGCAGAAGCTGTTGGTTTAAGACTAGAAACAACTCAGGCTAGCCGCTTCCATGTTTCTAAGTTCACTGGGTCATTGAAACCCTCGGTAGCTTGTTTCACAAGCAGGTATGAATATCAGAAGCTGTGGTTCTCATGCAATGCTACCAAATCTCTTCACCCAACCCATGGAAGGAAGCTTCTTCATACGCGCTACATAGAAAAGACCATTGTTAGGAGAGAGGCAGCTTTCAAGTAGTGGAAAAATCTCCAGAGATATGAGCAGACTGTTAGAATTAGCCCCCATCCATGCTTTGATGGAATTAGTCATCAATTTCAAAAAGAAAAAAAAAAGAAAGTCAAAAGCAGCAGAATTTCATATTGTCAGCTGAGATGTTAATCGTTTGCAAACCTCGGAACGGAGAAAGGATAGCCATCAAATTGGTCAGTTGTCACATCTGGCAGGACATCAAGTTCAAGAGCTTTTTATGACAGCTCAGGAATTTGGTTAAAATAGCTTACCGATATAGAGGGTGTCTTCTGAAGACTGTGGTTAGTGGACACTTTCATATCGGTGAGATATATACAGGTTTTGGTCAATGCTTGTGGTCCTATGGTAGGTTTCAGGGAAAATAAAATCTCATTCTCATCTTCTGTTTTTTTTTTTTTTCTTTGTGCTAATGGAAATTTAAGTCCAAAGGCCATGACACCCAGCTCCTGCAAAGACCGAAACCAGGATTGGGTCCTGTGGTGTTACATGGAGCGAGTGCCTCTTTTCTGAACTATTTCATCGCTCGGTCATGGAAACTCCAGATCTGAGTGACAATGGCTGTTTCCAAGTCGACATCATCTTAAAAGGAACAGACTCCGTTGGCTTATCTCACCCAGCATCGAAATAAGAAACAAAATTCTACTTGTGCACCGACGCTTAATTTGAATATTTTTCTTGGAAACCTCATTAAATATCTTCTGTCTTTCTGGCTGCCTTCCGACCTTGCTGATCATTTTGAAGCTGTAATAAAATGGCTTAAAAATTTGAAGTGGGGCTGGAGAGATGGATCAGTGGTTAGGAGCACTGGCACAGCAGCTTATAATGATCTGCAGCTCCGGGTTCAAGGGATCCGACACTCTCACATAGACATGCATGCAGGCAGAACACCAATGCACCGGAAATAAAATTAAAAATTAAAAACTGTGAAGCACTCATTGGACTTTTCTATACTGCTGGCAAGAGTAGAAGGAGCCACTGTGACTATCATCTCTTATCGTGGGTCATCTCTACCTGTGTCACTCCACAGAGATTTAAGTACAGTTATTTTTTTAATATTCTGAGAAGGTGGGGACACTTGTCACTTTATGAGTCCTATGAGATGTGTTTCATGGGTTAAGACAGACAACTCTCTATTGAAAAGTCTTTTTGTGGAGTGTTTTAGGATTAGACTGAGGCAAACACTCACCAGGATGTTCATAGGAGCTCAGCCTCTCCTGTTCTTTCTCCATCCATCTCCTAGCATTGTCTTTCTCTCCTCAATTCTGTCCCCATTCCATATTCTAGGGTGTCCATGGACTGAGCAATGCACACTTAGCTTACAACATTGTTTTACACTGTTTCATAGACTTTGTAAGAAAGACTTTGTCTTGTGTACTGGCTGGTTCTGTGTGTCAACTTGACACAGGTTGGAGTTATCACAGAGAAAGGAGCTTCAGGTGAGGAAATGCCTCCATGAGAACCAGCTGTAAGGCATTTTCTCAATTAGTGATCAAGGGTGGGAGGGCCCATTGTGGGTGGTGCCATCCCTGGGCTGGTAGTCTTGGGTTCTATAAGAGAGCAGGCTGAGCAAGCCAGGGGAAGCAAGCCAGTAAGAAACATCCCTCCATGGCCTCTGCATCAGCTCCTGCTTCCTGACCTGCTTGAGTTCCAGTCCTGACTTCCTTTGGTGATGAACAGCAGTGTGGAAGTGTAAGCTGAATAAACCCTTTGCTCTCCAACTTGCTTCTTGGTCAAGATGTTTTGTGTAGGAAGAGAAACCCTGACTAAGACATCTTGTATTCCAGAATGGCCTCAAACTCACTCAATAGCCCTAAGTGACTTTAACATTTTGGTTTTCTTTTCTCCATATGTGTCTCTTGAGTTCTAGGATTACAGGCATCATGACCCTGTGTAGTTTATGTGCTGATGTAGATGGAACCCAGAGTTTTGCTTGTGTATGTTATAGGTAAACACTAACAAATGAACATCCAGGACCTTTGCCCTCTAACTTTCTTCTTATTTTATATTTTATTTTATTTTATTTTATTTTATTTTATTTTGTGATAAGGTCTTACTATGTACCACAGCTGGCCTAGAACTCCCTGTGCAAACCAAGTTGGCCTCAATCTCATAGAGATCTGCCTGCCTCTGCTTCCCAAGTATAGAGATCAAAGGAGTACACCACCACACTTGGCTTTCAAATGACCATCACTGATTTGGTCTTTCTTGTCATTGTCTCCTAATATATTGGGAGTCTGGGGACATTTCTATATTGATGCAAAAAAAATATTTAGAATTAAAATATCCTGGAAAGGGGGGGGGGGACTGGGAAAGGGTATAACACTTGAAATGTAAATAAAAAATATATTCAATAAAAAAAGAGTTAGGAATAGCTCCAAGTTAAAAAAAAATCCCTATTAAAAATAAATTTTTTCAGGGATAGAGAGATAGCTCATCAGTTAGGAGCATTTTGTTACTCTTGAACAGGTTCTGGGTTCATTTCCCATCACTCAAGTGGTGGCTTTCGACCACCTGTAACTCCAGGTTTAGGGAATCTGATACCCTCTTCTGAACCCAAGGGCACCAGCTATGCAACTGGTGTACATACATACATACATACATACATATAGGCAAACCACTCATACCCGTAAAATCATCTGCTCCTGGACATACATGTACCCCCACCCCCATACACTCGCACATGCACAGAGACAGAGACAGACAGAATGAGAGAGAACCAGAGAGACAGAGAGAATGAGAAAGAATGAGAGAGAATATGAAAGAATGGGAGAATGAGAGAGTTCAGAGAGGGGGAGAGGAACAGAGAGAGAGCCCAGAGTGGGGGAGAAGGAGAGGGAGGAGGAGAGGCAGAGGGAGAGGGAGAGGCAGAGGGAGAGGCAGAGGGAGAGGCAGAGGGAGAGGGAGAGGGAGAGGGAGGGAGAGAGAGAGAGAGAGAGAGAGAGAGAGTCCAGAGAGAGGGAAAGGGAGAGGAATAGAGAGAGAGTCCAGAGAGAGGGAGAGGGAGAGGACCAGAGAGAGAGCCCAGAGTGGGGGAGAGGGAGAGGGAGGAGGAGAGGGAGAGAAAGGAGGCCCGAGTTCTACAGCTCATTCTAAAGAGTTACCTTGATAGCCTGCCACCTCGCTTCCTACCAGGAGGCTCCATTTCCTAGAGCTTCAGCCAGCACTCGACAGCAGAACAGAATGGGGACCGAGCCTTTAGCTTGCACAGCCCCCCCCCCAGGGGGGGGACACAAATCTCAACTGCAGCAACACACAATGCTTCTGACAGCAACCTCCCCACCCCCCCCCCCCATCATGTCTAGAAGCAGGCCTCCACGAAGGACCGCTGTCTGTGAGACACCAGGGTTCCTTAGGACATCTTTTAGAGTCCCATCACCTGCATCCATTTTGAATCTGCAAAATGTCACTTATTGGGTCTCATGGTGCCACAGAATTCATTGGCGGGATAAGTTGTGCCATTTCTCAGATTGTACGTCATCCAAAGCCCCACTGAAGCCACTGTGACTTAAGTTAGGCACCAAAGAACCAAAGGGGCTCTCCTGTGCAAAAGAATAGGATAGATTTTAAGGACCTACCTCAGGGTGTGGCATAAACATGGCTACAGACAACATACTAATCAAAACGCATAAACCCATTTCCCCTGGAAACTCCGTAAGAACTCATTGATGCTACAAAAACTTGGGTTTCTAACTCCACACATCCTGAGTCAAGGTCATTTCAAGATGCAGCAGCCGCCACATTCCGTTCTTCTTAAGACTATCTGCCCTAGAAATCTAAAGGTTCAGCATGCAAGTGTCACCCAGAATGTCAAGATAGGAAGGCAGCCTGGGGACCCTGCAGGGCTCAGCCCACTCATTTTGTAATGATACAAAGCTGAGGACGGGGGTCAAGAGGCTTGTGGGAGGCTATGGAGCCAGGGCCTGTGGCTCTCTACTGGGCACCGAGGTGGCTGATTTGCTCTCTCTCTCTCTCTCTCTCTCTCTCTCTCTCTCTCTCTCTCTCACACACACACACACACACACACACACAGAATGTATATGCAGCTATGAATTAATATATACATGTGTGTGTACAGGTATGAGTGTATGTGTGAGAGAAAGAAAGAGAGAGAATGTATATGCAGCTATGAATTAATATATACATGTGTGTGTACAGGTATGAGAGTGTATGTGTGTGGGTGTTTGCACACATGTGCATGTGATATATGAACTAGATAAAATAAGGTGCCATTAACCTTATTTTTGTAAAACAGGATCTCTCACTGGTCGGGGACTCACCAAGTAGGCTAGACCACCACCTGACCAGTGGCCTGTTCCACTCCCGGCAATGGGAGTACAAACTGGACCAACTCTCGAAACTTAAAAAAAAAAACAACACGTGAGTTTTGGAAATCAAACTCAAATCCTCCTGCTAGCTACCCAAGCATGCTAACACGTGAGCTGTCTCTCCAGCCCAGGGCTGCATCTTCAACCTTGCCTGGTGGACTTTCCAGCCCTAGTGACCAGTTCCCCCTCTAGAACTGTTCGGACCTAGACAGGATGAGACTTCAGATTGTTACTGGCTCTGAAATCCTTCAAGAGCTGTTGCTGGCTGGGCTCAACCTGGTCAGCGCTCTAGGTTTCAAAGACTCTTTTACACAGATAGCCTTCTAAGAACTGTCCCTGGCTGCCACTAGGTTTGAATTAAGTCTGTTGTGTTTTGTCAATGCCCTTTCATTTACATTTTCCAAGTCATAAAGTCGCTGCTTTAGAAATGCGAATGACCTTGGATTGGCTCAGGACATCCAACGCTTAGCATGGACATGATAATGAATAATGTCGTACTATATACCAGAAAGCCAGCAGCAGAGCCAGTCTGAAAGCATTCTCACGGTGCATGTACAGGGTTGCCGCATAAGGTGACAGCTGTTCTGAGCTGTTTGACTCCAGTCATCACTTCGTAATGGAGACAAAAACATCCTAGTTGTACATCTTGAGTTTCCCCTGACCGATTTTTTTGTAAGCGATACCACAGAGGAGCTGGAAAGACACAGAGCACTCCATTTGATGGAGCAGGAAGAGAGGCTCGTGACTCTTAACTGCTCAGAGTATGGAAATGTTTTCAAGTATTTGAAGAAGGGCGATTGAACCTAAGCCTGAGTAATGAGCCGCAGAAGGGGAAAGACTGACTCTGGGGAGGCACTGCAGGAAATCTTGCAGGGGTGAGATCTGACTGGGGTAAAAGAACGCCTGTCTGGAGGACAGGAGGGCACTGTGCTTCCGGTGCGGTGAGAGGGAGTGGGGCTGCAGCAGCTGCAGCCAGCCCACCCTGGGGTGATCACGACAGGTTTTCCCACCCGCAAAGCCTCCGAACAGAGGCCAACAGGGTACCAGAGCGCCCGGAGCGTAGCGAGAACTACGTGGAATTCTGGTGTTGGACTGACGTTGGCCTTTGGTCTCCAGGAAGGTGGTCTGGCTAAACGGTTCTGAGGGTCCGTCTCGCCTGATATCCTGACTCCATTGAGGGGTCGCCTTTACCCACAGGCATTTCCTTTTATTTCAGCCTCACTTGCTTTTTTTTTTTTTTTTCAGTGAACATGGGGAAGTGGTAAACCAGGAAATAGGGTGCTTGTTGAGGTAAGGGGCTATGCTTCAGAACTAAATCAAACTTTTTTTTTTTTCTGTCACTTTGTGGGACTTCACTCAAGTCTCCGGAATTCCGGTTTCTCGGAGTAAAATGAAAACTTTGGCGAGAATGACCAAGGACGTCACTTCCGTTTCTCAACTCTTTGATTAGCCTAGACTAATCATTTATTATCAATAATTCTAGACTTATCAATTATTCTACTTAGAACTAGACTAATGACAGAGTTATCCATCTTGAACTGATCTTGGATAGTAAGAGTATCTCACTCAGACCCCTCCCTCCTGGCTCACTGGAAAAGCAGTGAATCTGTCTTACAGGAAAAGCAGTGAACTTTTAGTATCTCCAGGGCCCTGACACCTCCCACAAGCTCTGCAAATAGTGTCAGGTCCTAAGACATAGAGACTCCAGAACTTCTCCTGCAGCACAGACTCCCAGAAGGTGTGACCTGTATGGAATTCGAGCACACTGTGGGGTGGGGATGGGGCGGAGCCTGCTGCTTGACGTCATAGTCAGGCGGGCCAATCATTCTGAACATGGCTGGCTTATGGAGAGCACTTTACCTTTCTACTCGGCTCCGCTTGTCTACGTGTGTGAAAGAAATCAGTCCATTATTTTCCCTTTCTGGCTTTCCCAAAGTCAATATTTTTTTTGAATTTACCTCTCATTTACTAGTTATCTGAATGCTGCATGGACACACCCTATGGAAAACCCCTTCACAGCAGTGTGTGCATATGCCAGTTAAATCAAGGGACATTGATTGTACGTATGTCTATGTGTGCGCGCGTGTGTTCTTGCATGCACCTATGTGCTACAGCGTGTGTATTGAGGGCAGATGACAACCTTAGGTGCTGGTCCTGGCAGCCCACCTCTTTTGAGGCATAACTGTCATTTTCATTGTGTACAGACGGCCGCTGGCCGGTGAGCTTCCAGGGTTCCTCAGGTCTCACGTTCCCAATTCACCAGAGGAGCAACCGGATTAAGGACCCGCACTACTGGACCTTTACTTGGCTCTCTATGGGTTCTGGGATCTGAGACTCAGGGCTTCTCATCCGCAAGGCAAATGCTCTCTATCCAGGGACTCATCACCTTCTCGGCTCCCAAGAGACATTAACTTCTTTCCTCCTTGGCAAACTTTAACTTTCAATAGAATTCACACGGAGCTCCTTAGGGAACGATTTCAGATGCCCCTTCTTTGAGTAGTCCTGTCCTCCTCTGCGCTCTTCAGACACTGTGTGCCTTTCTCTTGCTGACATTTGTCACCCATTGTAGAGTCATTCTTACCTGCTGGGGGGGGGGGGCTAGAAGTCAGAGATCCATTTTCTTACATCTCTCTGTCTAGAATATAGACTCCTGCAGGAGGAGGAAGAAACTGAAGAGAAGAAGGAGCCATGTCCTGTTTGCTGAAAGCTTGCATATGAATATGATGAAGATGACTGACAGGCGAGAGAGTGTGAGCATCTTTCTCCACTGGCAAGAATAAAAGCGGTGGCAAAGCTCTTCCACGCGGACTTATTTTCTAATGGTCCCTTCCCCATTCCTGATCCCTTCAAGAGCTTCACTTTGGGGATCTAGAGTTGCTCACTAGGAGATTCTGGGATTCCTGGTGAGGGGTAGAGAGGAATCACTGATACCTTCAAGAGGTGGTTACAGTGTTTCCAGGGAACAACATCTATGCTCCCACCAGAGGTAAGGGCATAGCCGAATGGCTGCATCCTCAACTGAACAATCTGGAGACTGACTGGGTTTGGGGATAACGATCTTGTCTGAGAGAATCAGAAGCCACAAGATGAATTTGAACATCTTGAGTTGAACATCCAGGAAAATTTGAATATTTTTCACAACTGTAAGTCTATCCCCAACTAGTTGATGGTCAGCGATGTTCTTTCTTAGGTGTTGAAAACTATTGGTTCATGCTATCTTGCAAGATCTCAAAATTCTCTAAAACCTTTGGTTTCCTTTTTGATGGCTAAGGTCACCCTATCCACACTTCTGACCTACACTTCTGATTCTTTGAAGAACTTAGTAAACGCATATATATATATATATGACTATATATATGAGCATATATATGACTATATATGAGTATATATATACACACATATATACATAAATATGATTCTTTGCAGAATTTAGTGAACTAATACATTATATATACATACATACATACATGTCTGCATGTATATTATGTGTATATTACATATATGTGTTTATGTCTATATATATGTATATATAAGTATGTATGTATATACATAAATATATATGTACATATGTATTATGTGTATATGTTTATATGTATATATAGGCATATATGTGTGTAAATGTATATTAATGGTGGCCTGTCTGGATATACACACACATATATTAATGGTGGTATGTCTGAACACACACACACACACTAAACTTTTCCCTGCTCTGACTAAGCTTGTTAATGGTGGTTTTGGGTGATTTGGGGGAGGGGGGTTAATAGCAGATAACAAAGGCGCATTTGTGCATTTGCCCACTCTGTCCACTAGGGGCCTTTGAAAAAGGTGATCTGCTAGAACACTGGTGTGGCCATCTTCAACCTGACAGACCTGGAAGTCAACCATCTCATCTCCATTTCAACAGAAAACAAAGTCAAGCCCTTGAGACACCTTACAGGGCTCGTATTCAAACCACCACAGTGTGTGTGTGTGTGTACGTGTGAGCATATATGTTTGGGGCAAGATGTCAATGCTGTGTCTGCCACCGTTGTTTTCCACCATAGGTTTTGAGGCAGGGTCTCTCACCATTCTGGCTAGAGCAACTGATGAGCAAGCCCTTTGGACCCAACTGTCTCTAGCTCCCCGTGGTAGGATTACAGACTCACACGCCCACTTTAGGCTTTAATGTGGGTGCTGGGCCTCTCAATTCAATCCTCTGTGCTAGAGCAAGTGTTCTAACCCACACTGAGCCATCCCAGATATAACTCCCCAGACATAAGGTTCTTAATCCACTATCTCTTAGTCTCAAGGGCAGTGTTAACTCAGAGAATCTAGTATTAAACACTCTGCAGGACTAACCAGAGGCACATGGCAACTAATAATTTCTGAGGTTAGTCAAATCCACGTTAACAAGGAAAAAAGAGAAGCAAATATCAGAACAGCAAGGCTGGGATGGTTTAAACAATGGAAGCTGGTTTTCTCCATCATTCTGGAGGTCAGAAGAACCAAGATCAAAGTGTTGGCTGAATTTATTTCCCCTGGGCCTTTCTTCTTGGCTTACAGATGGCTATTGTCTGAGAGTGCACCTAAATAGTCTTTCTCTGTATGCATGCATTCCTGGAGTCTGGGTGACAAAATGGCCTCTTCTAAGATGGTGTGATGTTTTGTATATGCTTGACCCAGGGAGTGGCACTATTTGGAGGTGTGGTTTTGCTGGAGTGGGCATGGCTTTTTGGAGTAGGTGTGTCACTGTGGGAGTGGGCTTTAAGACCCTCATTCTAACTGCCTGGAAGCCAGTATTCTGCTAGAAGCCTTCAGATGAAGATGTAGAACTCTCAGCTCCTTCTGCACCATGCCTAACCTAGATGCTGCCATGTTCCTACCTTGATGATAATGGACTGAACTTGTAAGCCAGCCCAATTAAATGTTGTCCTTTATAAGAGTTGCCTTGGTCATGGTGTCTGTCTACAGCAGTAAAACCCTCACTAAGACAGAAGGATATCAATTCTGTAGGGTCAGGGGCCTTCTCATGGTTCTATTCCATGTACTCACTTCTATTTCCAAACCAGGCTATATCCTGAACAACCATTGCTGAGGAATTAGACACGTGGATTTGGCCCAGGACAGCTGAAGTAATCCTGTCCTTCTAGGACAAAAGTTGACACCTTGAGAGGACGGAGGCCTCTCCCCAAGGTAAGGTTATTTGCTTTAGAGCTGACTTTCACTGAAAAAAAAAAAAAACCTAACTAACAAACATAAACTGGTTCTACACAGGACACAGGTCTGAGTCAGACTTCAGAGACAAAGAACAACAGTGTGCCTTTTTCATGGAAGCCTGTTAGGAGCAAGGTTTGCAAGGACATTCACAAGGCTGGTCACGTGAGCTGTGGCCTTAGTGCGAGGCAAGGCTCTGCCTTCCTTTGCAAAGCCAGGTGGAGATGATGTGGCTGAAGGACCCACGGTTTCTTCCTCCATGAGAAGGCTCACAGAAACCAGGAAACAGAGAGGAGGAAATTCCACAATAAGATGCCCTGGTGGTGGCTATTGGAAGTCTGAGGGAGGTTTGAGAGTTCCCTAATGGGGGTGATCTTGTTTGAAGACTCCTTCTTTTTTTTCTATTTCTTTTTTTTTATTCGATATATTTTTTATTTACATTTCAAATGATTTCCCCTTTTCTAGCCCCCCACTCCCCGAAAGTCCCATAAGCCCCCTTCCCTCCCCCTGTTCTCCCACCTACCCCTTCCCACTTCCCTGTTCTGGTTTTGCCCTATAGTGCTTCACTGAGTTTTTCCAGAACCAGGGGCCACTCCTCCGTTCTTCTTGTACATCATTTGATGTGTGGATTATGTTTTGGGTATTCCAGTTTTCTAGGTTAATATCCACTTATTAGTGAGTGCATACCATGGTTGATCTTTTGAGACTGGGTTACCTCATTTAGAGACTCCTACCTTCTTAGCGGGTTTTTTTTTTTTTTTCCCTTTCCCATTTACCTTGCTGGACAATATTATCAGGAAACCTGAACAAGTGCCCTGCTGTTCTCGTAGTGGAAGTAGACGATACCTCTTAAGTCACAGAACCTCTTGTGTGAGGCTTCTTAGGACTCTTTATAGAGATTGGAATAAATAAAAGATATATATTGTCAAGCTACACAGGGAAGATGAATAAATTATCTGGAGAATGCTGGTGATCTCAAGGGCTCTCTCCTTAGGAGTATTGTCTCAGTGGACCTACCAGGGTTCAGAATTCGGTCCTTAGACTGTTAGTTATCAGAATGCCTAATCTGTTACATAAAAGGAGAATGATTTGCCATCGCCAACTTTATGAGATCTACGTATGATGAGGAATGTCCTTACCATGAGGACTAGGCAATCCTGTCTTCTGGAAAGTCCATCTGGTTTCTGTAACATTCATGGGAAACTATGTTCTAATCAGAAGGTTGCTTGGTGAGTCAGCCTTCTAAACAAAAGGAGTTACTTATGTGATTCAGATGTTTAGATGCGCAGATGAGAGGCAGGTTTCACTCCACAAGTTTGCTTATTGATTGTTGAGGGCTGTCCAGCATGTTGAGAAATAGGTCATGTTTAGTTTTTGAAGGAAACAACAGTTGACTAGTCATGTCTGCTGCAGCCTAGAGTTGGACAAAGGGACAGATGTGCTATGTCTCAGCATTCCTGGTATAAGCATATCTGACCAATAAACCTTGCGAATTCAGGCACATATAATCACAAAATTATGAGAGCTGGAGCAGAGGTGGCTGGCAAGTCTTTATTTGGTAACCAGTAGTGTACTCTTTTAGTCCTTTTCTGAGAGATAGATCATGTGTCTAATGAGACCAACTTTTTGTCCAGATTTATTTGTGAATGCATGCATGCATGTGCGTGTGCGCGTGTGTGCACATGCGTGGTGTGTGTGTGTGCGTGTGCGCGTATATGTGCGTGCGTGGGGTGTGTGTGTGTGTGTGTGTGAGCCTGATTGTGATTACACATGGATGCTGAAGGACAGCTTGCAGGAGTTCTCTCCTCCCATTATACTGGTTTCAGGTGTTGAATTCAGGCCACGAGGCGTGGTGACAGGTGCTCTTAATTGCTGACCTAACTCTCCAGCCCTGGGTCTGTCTGTTTTGGTGGATGTGTTCGGTCCAGGCAGAGTAAGCGCCGCAGGGCTGGCCTGCCTGCAAGACCCAGTTAGGGCTGCCCTGCACTCTGAAGACAATCTTACTTCCCAGACTGGAGACCTTTGTGTAAGGGACGGGATTATCTATTTTAATGTGGCTGACCTCGTTTTTTTTCTGTAAACTAAAGCTTAACCGGAACTTCAACATGTTTAAACAAATGAAAGGGATAGGCAGGCTTTCCTGGAAGTTTCCACCATTCTTATGTCACAGATGTCATTTTCTTTTTTCCTGCACGGAAACATCTTGAAATACACTGGAAAGGCATGGGATATTACTATGTGAGACCCATTCATCCGGGTTGGGTTCAAGTCCTTCCATTTCAGATGTGGGAGAATCTGGACTCGGTGAGCACGAAGTTTCCTTTAGCTCACACAGAAGAACATTCAAGGCTGTGTTGGGAGAGGCAACCCTGGACTCTTGGTGGTATTCTTACCACGAGACCAACACTATGGGTTTGATGAGCACCTGTCAACTCCCCAGTGCTCCCCCCCCCACCTCTAAACTGTGAGCCCGCCAAAGGTGACATGCCGAGGACCCCAACAGAGAGACATGCCTGACTCATCCTGCCCCACGTTTCACAAGTGAAGCCTGTGATTAGAAAAATAATAAACGGCCATATCACCTGTGTTCCTTATTTATTACGCATTATACAGGTATCTGGTTGCAAAACCTGAACTCCTACTCCCGTCTCTCTCGGTGAGCATTTGAGGCAGAACACACTGACCTGCCTCATCAGATAACATCAGCATCCAGAGAGTGAGCGTGAGCGCTCCCTTCCCAGGTGACTTCCCCCTCCCTCCCCATCCCCCTTGGCTGCACTCCCAGAGAAAGAGTCCAATAGGGTGAGCGGGTGTGGAGGGGGAGGGGAGGGGAGAGTGGGGCAGGGACAGGGTCAGGGATCCATAGATTTCCTGGATGGGTAGGGGATGTTCTGAGAGCAGAGGAATGCGACCCAGCTAAGTCAGAGGGGATTCTCTGACCCACCCTGTCCAGTCTGGGTCCCTCTTACAGTCTAAGGAGGATATCAAGTTTGTGCGGGTTAACAACTGTTCCTTATCCAGGAAGGCAGATGGGGTTGGGGAAGGAGAGAGAGAGAGAGAGAGAGAGAGAGAGAGAGAGAGAGAGAGAGAGAGAGAGAGAGAGAGATACAGAGACACACATACATACAGAGACAGAGACGGGGAGATGGGGAGCCAGACAGAATTATGAGAGGAAAGGGGAAAAAAAAAGATAAGAAGACGTAGTTAAAAAAAGAAAGGTATAAAGTAATAACCAAATTTAGCAGTCCCAGGCTGTGCAATCGTGTGCCTGCAAATAGGTGGGACCAAGCTACAGAAAACAAGGTCCCACCTGCACCTCCACCATTGACTCAATGTCTCCTCCAGTCCCTTCTCTTCTTTAGGCCTTGGTTTCTTCCATATACTGGGAGAAGGGTATGTGAGAATCCAGGAACCATTCTATCCCCGCCCACCTACCCCCATCAACCCCAGCTTGTGCCCTGGGGCAGCCTCAAGTCTCTGCTGTGACAGGGAAAGGAGAACAGAGCCCTTTGTGGCAGGCTGGGGACAGGCAACTTGAAAGCAATAGGGGTAGAAGAATTGAAGCATTTTTGTTGTGGAGGAAAGCGTGGGCTGCAGGCAGGGAGCCAGAAGCCGCTGACATCACCATCATACTTGGATCAGACCTCTGAGAAGTGGGCGGGAGCCTCAGGGGAGTGGGCACAGTTACCTGGTAAAGGGACCGGAGGGCCTGCGTCTGGTCCAGCAGTGACAAGAACACTCACAGGCCTCGCTGGCTCAGGGGCAGTAGTCACGGGTCAAAGATAAGAGGAAAGTGTGTGGAGGCTTTGGGGGAGCCGTTTCTCCATTCAGTCCCTTGATTCAGGTCTTGGGGGGAAGGATGGAAGGGAGGAGGAGGCATGTGCACATTATCCTTGTCCCTGGGCCTGAAATCAAACATTAGATGCAGCAGAAGTCAGCCCAATCTTTTCTGCTGCTTTGAGACTACCAAGCGGAGAATGGGAACCGCGGCCAACCTTGAAATAGGGGTGCAGTGGCTTCCTTATTTTCAGATGTAGACGCCATTAAAATGCCACAGAACTTTAAACCTCCACTGTTGAAAAACTTCTTTCAGGTTTAAGCAGGACTCTCTTCTCACAGACTTCAATTTTTTTTTTTTCCAAAGTAACTTTTCCCTAGGGATTTGAAAGTACTAGCATTCTGGACCATCCTGTTCTACAATTCCGGTGAGCTCAGAGCAGACAGAGCTAATCGATCCCTGCTCTTTCCGGTTGAGCCTAGAGACTCTAAGCTATCCCTCTTAATTCAGGACTCTACCCAGACCTTACCAACTGATCGGAATCGGCTCTTGAGATTGATTAGGATATAGATCACTAGACATTTGCATTTTGGACAGGAAGGAGGGGGTGAGGTAGGGGTAGCAAGTCTGGGAGAAGCAGAGGCGGTGCTTATTTTTGGTGTCATCTGTTTTTCTTTGTGTTAGTAACTTCCCTCCAGCCTTCTCCAGAACTTTCTTCATCTTCGGATCTTGCTGTCCCCAGTATCCTTTCCCAAGAGTTATCAGAAGAAGCAGATCCGTCATGGTTTCTAAGGTGTGCTGGGCTCGCTTACTCGTGGGCTGAGACCGTCTCTTTGCTTTCAGGAAGCCGGCTTCTGTAGGTGCTTCGGAGACCCCTGGAGTATGCCGTTTCTTCCTCGCAGCCTTGGAAGATTTCACACCACACTTTCCATATGCTCCTCAGAGACAGCTCATCTCACTGAGCAGCGACCTACACGATTAGCAATGTGGTTAGCTCATCTCTTGTTCTTGAAGTCTCGCTGCTGGACAGGCTTATTCATGGTTCAACAACCATGCCTGTTCCTCTTTTCCCACACCGATCTTTCAGGCTTCTTGAAAAGACCTATCAAGAGCTTCCTAGAATTTGTCACCCATAGGTGGGTTATCCCTTTTCTTCTACTTCATATGACAAGGCATGAAGCTTCCTTATCCGGAGTGATCTCCCCACTCCAGGTATTAGCAACCACCTGTGACTAGCACCCTCTCTAGTGATATATGTATGTTTCCTGAATTGAATTGATTATTTGGTCTTGCAATCAAGCAATTGGCCTTCTGTCCAATGAGCTATGCTTCCTTCTGGAATGCGACCTTGTGCTAAGCATGTGGTTGGCTACCGGCCTTTAGATTTATTTCTCAGAATCTACTAGCCATCCTGTATCTGACCCACGGGAAATTTAAAACTAATTACTGCTGTTGCTAACTAGAAATGTGCGGTGGTTCTTCATGGGATCTGTGTTGGCACTGGCCACAGCGGTAAGTCCTTTAGAGAATTATAATATGAGACTTGTTTATTCAACATTCATTTATTGCTAGGTTAAAATTTCAGTGAACAATTTGTCAGTGTTAGGATTTTATACAGTTTTGGCATCTGTCCAGTATTTTATATAGCAGATCACTTGCATAATGAACATAAAGTTCTGTATGAGCTTATTAGTTGTGGCGTTAATTTAAATTACAAGAATTTAAATTCCAAAATAAGCTAAGTCCAGAGAAGACAGAGACCTCCAATATGCAAATGAGAAGGGTCACATCACTAACCACTAGGCAAAGAAAACTCAAAACCAAAAGGATACATTGCACATGCCCATTAGGATGGTTATCATCAGAATATCAAAATAGCAAGTGTTAGAGTAATATGAATTGGAACACTCATATAACACTCGGCATGGTACAGTAGTTCCTAAAAAAACTTAAACATCCAATTATGTTATCATCCCCAAGTCCAGCAGCTGGGAACACAGTTTGAAGTAGGGACTCAAATATCTAGATACATATAAAGGTAGGGGCAATCCTGTGGGAATCAATAAGCAAATAAATAATATTTGTGTGTATGCACGTAATAGTGTTATTCAGTCTTACAGTTGGCAGAATTGAGATACACGCACATGAATACTAGATAGTGAATGTCTATATTTGCCTCCTTGTGGCTAAAGTACTTGCCGGAACAACTGGAGGGAACTGGCTCATGTTTTCAAAGGTTTTACTTAGTATGTGATAGCCTGCACCCATGACCTTGGCAGAACATGGAGACAGAGGGAGTGTAGGGCTGAAGATGGCTGTTCACAGCAGATGGAAATCAAGAGGGGGAGGTTCTGGAAGTGACCAGGGCTACCATACCTTCCAACGCTGTGGAGTTCCAACAGCACTCAAGTGTGCTTAAGAAATGGTCAAAGACTTTCTGAGTGCTTCCCCACCAGTGACAAAGCAACAAGCAGAGAGGGGCCATTTGGATGCCTGTGCTCAAAGAACTCCTCTCCTTACCCCGTGATTTTACTTGTTATTCTGGAATTACTCTCATTGGTCAAATGGCGTGCAGATTTGTAAAACCACCTCCAACCGTCACCTACTGTGAACAACCCTAGCAAAGACCTAAATGGAAGAAGTGATTCCACCAAATCATTACTCTACTGAGGGTTTGATCCTGAAGGGTTTTTAACTACATTATCTCAACCATCACCCCTGGGGCCTGAGAGGCAGGAAGATTATGAATTCAGGGTCATCCAGGGTCACGTTGAGACCTGTCTCCAGAAATACATTAAAAATGAAACAATATAAAAAGAAACTAATGTCGTGCAGCTGCTGGTCAGGACAAAGCTCACCCGGTTATCCCAGGTGGCTTTGGGTGGACTGCTCTTCCCCGTCCCCATCCAAGCAAACAAGTCATGAGCTCACGCCTGCCCTCTTTCTGCCTTGCTCGCACTTAGAATACCAGGGCTCTACTGGCAATCACCGCACACCGTGACTAGCTACTTTTAGCAGATCTGGTCCAATCACCCTGGCAAATGACGGCACCCATAGAGATGAGATGCCTAAGTGCTCGCCTCCCTCAAGAGGATGTGTTGAACGATCCGATCGTGGATCATCTAAATTGCGCTCAGTAGAAGTCTTAACACACACACATAACAGGATTTAGAAGGGATTTGCCACTCCGGGAATTAATGAGACTTCTGGTTCCCAAGGCACCGTGCAACGTCTCCCTACTTCATGCTCATTAAGTTTTACTGTAACGAGTGGTGGGGTGGCTTCACTTCTCGCTAGACTGTAACGGGGAAAGTTTATTTGCCTGCTCACTGCTGTATCCCCATTGCTTCGATATACCCGGATCATATAACATTAAGTGTTCCATAAATACTTTGTGAATTAATAAATAAATGCCGATATTTTACAGTCAAAGCGGCAGACTGGTAAAGTAGAAGGTGTATATAAAGTAAGTAGTGTGTGTGTGTGTGTGTGTGTGTGTGTGTGTGTATCTGCATCACTGCTGAGTCAGGCTAATTCTGTTTGTTCAATCTCTGTAACGTTGAGCCCCTATGCAGTTACAATAGGGTACTTACTAGCTCAGGTTTTAGTTTCAGACTGCCTGGATTCAAATCTGTCCTCCCTCTTACAGACTATGTGGACACCTAGTATACCTGTCTTGGGTTCCTGTTGGTGACATTCATGAGGACAATAAGCTGGACTATTGGGGAGTTGAAGAAATGACACGTGTGGGCTGCCCCAGACGCCTGGCAGCGTGTACGAATAAACATTCTTTATTATTCCTGCTGCTTACCTTTTGCCTGGTTAGTTTAAAGGCAACGGAAGACATCAATGAATTTGTAGGAGACAAGGGTATCTTTATGATAAATATTTATTGTATTATAGTTTTTCTAGAAACATGTAATATCAACAGAGATGAGGAAAACCTGGTTGTTATTCATTCTAACAACTCGTGTTAATCACGGCTGCTCAATAGTGAGATGTCTTCAGATTAGCATTTAGAGATATATTGAAGTCAACATCCGAAATTGTTTATGATGTAATATAACCCCCCCATGACACACACACACACACACACACACACACACACACACACACACCTTCCCGGTCATTTAACAATTACCCGTGTTCCAAATACGAAAACTGTTCAGTGAATGAATCCATGTGAACATCATTAATAAAAATGCTAAGATAAATCGACTCTACGCCATAGCTCTCTTTTATAACTGAGTAATATATTTATTTCAGTGACAGGGTTTACACATATTTTAAGTGTTAGGAGTCCTTATTTAAAGAGATCGACTGTCATTTGTATACAGGCTGAGCTCAGCTCCTTTTAAGATGGACTAAAAGACCTGTAATGTTTCCCCACCTCATCTTGACCTCCACCTTCAAGCTATTGGCCCTTCACCCTGCCCACTAGCCACATGCGAAACCTTGTATTTCCTTGGTCAGGCTGTAACTCTCCAAATGTCACCCTCAGATACCGTCCAGCATTCCAGATTATATATATATATTTTCTGATTAGCTTCTAATTACAAGTTGTGTTGATGACAACAGACAACACCCTCCTCGCAAATGTCCTGAGAGGAATATGCATTCATTAGAGTGTGACAGTTCAACAGATGTCACTTTTGTCCCAGACGTTAAGCATAGCAGGAAAAAGGACGGTTATAGTGCTTGTTCTTATCCTGTGGCTGTGAAGAAATACCTTAAGCATAGCAACTTCAAGGACAAAGGGTTCGTCCTGACAGAATATAGTCAAAGTATACTCCACAATCTCACCTTGACAACCAAAGCCATAGGAGCCTGAAGCAGCTGCTTACATTGTGTCCAGTCAAGAAACAGAAAACAATGACTGTTTGCTAGTGCTCAGTCTTTTGTACTTTCCAGTCCTGGATGCCCTGAGAGGGAATAGTTCCACTTATAGTCAACATTGATCTCCGCAAACCAAGTCTTCCCATAACCCCTCACAGGCATTCCCAGAGGCCTATTTCCCAGGTGATTCTAGTTCCTGTCAAGCGGACGCCAACCATTATGAACTGTAATCACAGTAAACCTTGGTATAGTTTTGTAAGAGTCACCTACTATGATAAGTCTTGATTACACAAAGCCCCAGATAGGAGGTACTCATTGTTTGACCAAACTTTCCCTGGGGAGACACAACACAACACAACACACACACACACACACACACACACACACACACACACACGTCTACTTACTCCAAATAGGGAACCCACTACAGACCAAAGTACCCATGCTACTGAAGTCTGCACTGGTGAGCCAGTTTTATTGTGGTTACTTACAGGAGTATGAGTGAGGACTTGCTTACAGGAGCAGAAATGACTCCAGCACAGCTGCATCACCAAAATCTACCCAAGCACAAAAACTGGAAACCTGGAACACACAGCTACGGGCAGTTTGACAGGTGGCTGAGTGTCTTTTCCAAATGACTCAGTTGGTCCAAACCTCTTCCAGGCTGTTTGGCTGGTTTCTGCTTCTCCCAGGCATCTTGTCCGAGAGTAACTCTTAGACATCTTCATTATTTAAACTCTTGGGAAGGAGGAGCCTAGTAAATCTGGTCAGTTTCAGGAACTTCCTGAAGCTATTTTGAGTTGTTTACCTTCTGATATGAAGAGCTGCCCTGCAGGGAAGAATGTTTCAGCTTCGGAGGAGGCTGCTACATAACACTTGGGGATCAAATGCAGGTGGGCAAACTTGCCACGTGCTCTACCCGCTGAGGCATCCGATGAGCTTCCATTGAAAATTTGCCAACTTTGATGAACGTAACTGAGTGCACACTGGTGCACTAGGTGATTAACAGAGTCAGGCTGTAGACTTGTCTGGTGCTGTTTCCTGTTTTCCTACAGGAAGTTTAGTGACATATAGTTATGTGGCAATATATATTTGCTTATAGAAGGGAAGTTATTTCAACTAGAGTAGCTACAAAGCAGGTGTGTTAAAGTTTTTAATGGTTATGGAGGAAGTGCTGTTATGTTACTGGAGACTTAGTTTAGAAAGAAATACTCCTGGTAGTCTTGTTACCCACAGCTAGGATCATATCGTCCCTCCCTCCCTCCCTCCCTCTCTCCCTCCCTCCCTCCCTCCCTCCCTCCCTCCCTCCCTCCCTCCCTCCCTCCCTCCCTCCCATCCTTGGTTCTGTCCAGAATCTGTTCTAGTCCAATATGTTGTATGACAAGGCTTTTCTTGGGGAGATGAACACACAAGTTTACTTACCCCAGATAGGCAACCCACTACCACCCAAAATACAGACATTACCAAAGTCCAATTTGGTGAACAATGGTTGAGCTGTAACTTACAGGAGCAGAAATGATTCAAAGATGGCTACATCACCAAAGCCTGCCTCAGCATGGACGACCACTTACTAAGCTGGTGCATACTGCACAGCCTGCAGGCAGCTCAAGAGGTTGGAGAGTTTCCTTACCGGGTACCCCCCCAGTTGGTCTAAACTTGTGCATGGAGGTTAGCAGGTTCTTGTTTCTTCAAGGTAGCTGCTGGTCTGTTCTTCTCTGCAGCCTTTCTTCTCCAGAAGTCTTCTTTTTTAAAAGCTTAGTTTCCCCGGGTCTTAGTAGCTCTGCTAATGGTCTTCTCAGAGAGACTCTCAGTTTCTTGTTTACTCGGGCAGGGAGGGGCATAGTGAATCTGGTCAGTTTCAGGAACTTCCTGAAGCTCATTTGAGTTGCTTACCTTCCTGTTTAAGGAGCTTTCCTGAAGAATGCAATATTTTAAAGTCAGGAGGAAACGTGTTATCCAATGCACCATGATTGTCTGCTTTCTAAAATTTAGGAATCTGAAACAGGGGAGCAATTTACCAAGTGACAAAGTCATGGTATACCACAGACACCACAGATGCATTAAGGCTGTTCTTGAGATTTATAAGAACTGAATTGTGGTACGTTTATATGTGTCTTTTCTCTTTGGACTTTACAATTAGATTTAGCTGCATTTCCCCAACATTTTCTCTTTTTTACCATAGTGCTTATTATTGTCTGTATTGTAATTTACTTACTCGTCAGATGGCTTTGGACTAAATGGAGTTGTGATTTACCTTATGAGAAATGCGGTACCATCTGTTAGCTTACTAAGAATCAACTGCTTGGTCCTTTGGTGGGCAAAAGTTTAGCTTTGGAGGAAATGGTCAAATAGTCTTCTAAAGTGGTGGGGCAAATTCAACCTCCAACCTGGAGTAATTGACTGCCAGTCAGATTCTCTACAGATTCTCACTAATACTTGCTATCTGCAGTTTTTCATCTTGAGGTAATTCTGGATGATATAGAATGGTATTTCACCATGGCTTTAATTGACATTGATCAGATGGCTGATGATACTGAAATACTTTTATGTGTATTGGCTATAAATACTATTATTTTGTGAAGTATTTACAGTATTGTTTTTGCCAATTTAAAGTCAATTTTTTAGGGGATGGGAAAGAGCTCACTTGGTACCTACAGCAGCAGTATTTTTGTTTTGTTTTGTTTTTTTGTTTTTTGGATTTGGTTTTTTCAAGACAGGGTTTCTCTGTATAGCCCTGGCTGTCCAGGAACTCACTCTGTAGAGCAGGTTGGCCTCGAACTCAGAAACCTGCCTGTCTCTGCCTCCCAGAGTGCTGGGATTAAAGGCATGCCCGGCTACAGCAGCAGTATTAAGATCTGAATTCAGGTCCCCAGGACCTACATGAAAAGCTAGACAAGCTGGCACATCATGCCCGTAACTCCAATCCTTGGGAGCAATGCTCAGATAGAACTTCAAAGTGACATCCCTGGAGCTTATTGGTCAACAGTCTAGGTAAGTCAGTGAGCCTCTGGTTTACCCAGATAATCTGTTTCAAAAATAAAAACTTAAAACTGGAGAGCAATCAGGGAATAGCATCACGCATCAGTGTTGGGGCTTCACATACACATATTCACATGTCCACACTAACAAGTACACACATCACATCCATCCATCCATCCATCCATCCATCTATCCATACATGCATATACATCACGACACAGAAGGGGAAAAAAGTGTTTATCTGCTAAACATTGATCCATAGGAGGGTTATCCCCCCCCTCACCATCCCCACCTTCCAAACTAGCCTCAAATTCACTGTCCTCCTGCCTCAGCCTCCTAAATGCTAAGATGGAGGGTGTGTGGCAGAGTGCCCATCTAGTAGGTTTTTCAATCATATTTTGGGCACAAGCCTTTTTTAAAAAAATACATGTGTGACAAACTCCTCCTCCACGGCCTGGCTCTTCATTCTCTTAACGTTGTCTTTTGACTTACATTAAGTTTTTCATTTTAATGGAATCTGGATAACTGATGTTTTCCTCCACATTTAGTATTCTTATGGGCCATGTAGGTTTATGCCCGTCTCAAGATAACAAAGGAAAAATGGTGGCCGATGTTGTCTTTATGGTCCTGATGCTCGCTTTTACTTCTGTTGATTTTGAATTGATTTGTGTGTGTGATGTGAGGTAGGGTTAAAAGCTTGGGGTTTTTGTTTCTTTGTGTGTGTTGTCTTCTTGGTGGTGTTGTTTTTGACACATGTCTGGCCATTTATCTAGCAACATTGATTGAGAGCCACCATTTCCCTGTACTATTTTAAAGGCACCTTGAACACAACTCAGATGACCCTGTCAACTGGAGTCTAAGATCCTGTTCTGTTCCTATGGCCTGTTAGCCTCTGTGAACCAGTAACTTGTATTTTTATCTGTGTCTGTGTCTGTGTCTGTGCCTGTGCCTGTGCCTGTGCCTGTGCCTGTGTCTGGGCCTGTGCCTGTGTCTGTGTCTGTGCCTGTGTGTCTGTGTCTGTGCCTGTGCCTGTGTCTGTGTCTGTGCCTGTGTGTCTGTGTCTGTGTCTGTGCCTGTGCCTGTGTGTCTGTGTCTGTGTCTGTACCTGTGCCTGTGTGTCTGTGTCTGTGTCTGTGCCTGTGTGTCTGTCTGTGTCTGTGCCTGTGTGTCTGTGTCTGTGTGTCTGTGTCTGTGCCTGTGCCTGTGTGCCTGTGCCTGTGCCTGTGTGTCTGTGTCTGTGTCTGTGTCTGTGTCTGTGTCTGTGTCTGTGCCTGTGTGTCTGTGTCTGTGTCTGTGTCTGTGTCTGTGTCTGCCATTTATGTGTAGGTGCCTTTGGAGGATAGAGGAAGGTGTCTGAGTCCCTGGAGCTGAAATGTGTGCTAGGAACGGAACATGGGTCCTATGGAAGAGCATCAAGTGCTCCTAACCTCCAAGCTGTCTCCCCATGCCATACCTACACCTTTAACATGCAAGTCCAGGCCTCCAAAACGCTACTCTTACAGAGTCACCTCTCTTGCTCTGTATTTTTAGATTTTTCTTTTTAGTTATGCTGATAGGAAAACATATGTGGAAAACAAATCCTCCTGCCCCCATCCCTCCAGTGCCTCTTCCTGCTGTCATTCATTTATACAACTTCTAAGTTGACATTTGTTTTGTCTTCACAGCTACCCTCTCTCATCTTAACTGATGTGAGTTCAAGTCAAGCGTATAGGTAATCGGTGGCTTCGCTCTGCCTTGACGATCCCTCGTTATTCTTGACATTCTACAGTTGTGTCTATTACGCTGCGTCTACTTACCCTAGCTGGGCACGTACTGGGCACTCCGCTCTTCTGAGACATGGTCTCCCACAGTCCCAGCTACTAGAAAATGACTCTTTTTATCTCTTTGAAAGGAAGTCACTGTGTGCAGCTTCGCTTAAGCACTGTTCCCCATTTACAATGTCTATAACAATGATGTGGGACTCTTCCACAAAAGGCAGGCCCGTTTCTCATATCTGTTTGTGTAGTCAATAGTTTTGGCCAGCATACATCAGTACAATCAATATCAACACAGACTCACAGACAGCCTGATGCTTTGGCTTATGACCCAATGCTATTCTGTTGTCGATCAAGTATGCCAGCTTCGGTCTTGGAAGCCTCAGCTGATTCCTGGACTCTTTAGATAGTATTTTTGCAAGCTATATTCTGGTTTTCTGACCTGATAAGATATTCCAGACTCATCCTATACCTCTTCTCCCCCATTTTTGGAAGAAGCCCTGCTTGCTTTGACACAAGGATGGTGTAAGAAACCAAGATCTGGGGATCAGCTGTGCTTGGCTACATGCTTTTGGCATCAAGGTATCTTGTGAAGCCCAAGCAAATATCATCTCTTTTTGTAGTTCTTCTAATCATCCTGCCCATTCTTTTCTACTAGACAACATAAAAAGTTTGTTGAAGAGGCCGGAGGTGCCCACTGCATCTCCTAACTAAACCCTATGGTTGGTAATCTCCTTCTCTTTCACCTCCTCATCTCTTACATCTTGCCATTGTCTTTAGCACTGTTCCCATTCAGAAATATTCTATCTCTAATTCAGATTTTTATATGCTTTTATTTGGAAAGTTGTTTTTACTGATATATCTTTTCAAGATTTGTATTCTTCCTAGTCTTATCTTTCATACAAACTGGCTTACACCATCAGTGGATGGGCTATCTCACACACAAACTGGCCCACACCATCAGTTGATGGCTTTGTTGAAGCCTTGGTCTCTGAGTCTTGAGGTTGGGTTGGGTTATTGACCTTTAAGCCAGAGCTTAAACCCACAGGTCAGTAACCGTTCTACTCTTTGGGTTTCTTCCTTCATATTTACTATGTAAATTGGCAGTGAAGTGCTAGCCTACTTCAATCCTAGGTAAGCAATGGGTTCATCCCCACACAGACTCCCTTAGCAGACACTTCCCTGTGTTGGCTGAAAGCTCTAAAATACCATCTATTTGTCTGGTTTCATTTTTATTATTGTTTCCTTTTAAAATACTTATATTTACTCTCTCTCTCTCTCTCTCTCTCTCTCTCTCTCTCGTGTGTAAGTCAGAGGTCTATGTTGGAGGCCTCCCTCCATCTCTTTCCACCCTATGCTTTGAGACAGGGTCTAGCACTGAGCCGTGAGTGAGGACAACCAGCTAACAAGACCCCAGGCACCTGCCTGCCTCTGCCACACCAGAGATGGATTACATCCAGGTGCCCAGTCTGCTTTTTACACGGGTGCTGGAGGTTTGAACTCGCTCCTTATACTTACAAGGATAAGCATATCCTTATGCTTACAAGGCGAGCACTTGGACCCCTGAGCTATTTCCCCATCCCCTTTATTTAGTAACGCACAAACGAAGAAGAACGCAGAATAAAATAATGATTCAAGTTGGAGAGGCTAATCCCTGAGCCAGGTAGAACACCAGCAAGGTTGGGTCTGGCTAAGGGCCAGCCCCTCACAGACTGTAGTGTGAACTCCCTAATACCTGTTGCTGTGTAGCAATGGAGTGTACCCTTGGAATAGCACATGTCTAGTGATGCTGAGGCCGGGTGAACATGGAAGGTACTGGTCTGAGGGACATGATAACTGGAGACACCCACTGAGACCCATTTTGTGGAGTCCACAACAGCTCCCACTGATTGGCCTAGGAAAGCCACCCCACGTGGTGAGAGGGTCACCACACCGCTGGTCTGTTAAAAGTGGGAAGCCCTGAGCCCCTTCCTGGCAGAGCACTCTGACTCTGGGTTTGGGGGCTAGATGACTACACCAGACGTGAGTCACTGCAGTTTGGAAATTCTCAGCTGCAGCCTGCACTTTAAGAAAAAAATTTATTATTATCATCTCTGACTAATAACTAGCAAACCCAGAGTGAAAAAATAACTCTGTGGGAGATGAAGAGAAAGTTCTTTAAAAGAAAAAAAAAAAAAACAACTTCACAAGGAGCTCAAAGCACAAGAAGACAGAAGTGCAGAAAGGCAAGAAGCAAGTCTTAAAATATTACCTGAGTAATTATACCAATTAACACTTAGTTGTATCTGTGGCCATTCTGTTTTGTCTTTAATAGAATGATAGGTGGCAGTTATGGCTGGAGATTTCTGAAAGTTAATTAAAACCACTGAAACAGAACCAATACAATGCCCATTCTTGTTTTGTTTTGTTTTAACTCATTGAGGGCTAGATAATCTATCTCCTATTCTGAAATTTATTCCGGATGGACTGAGCTGGGAGTATAGACATGTTTCCTCTCTGTTCTTGAAGTCCCTGTCGTTTTGCTGTGTGTGCCTCATCTGGGCATCCAGCTGAGCCACAGTCTGTATTAGAGTGGGGTAGGGTGTTATGTTAGGGAGGATCAGTTATCCCAATTTAATGATGTCTCTGGTCTCCTAAATCAGAGGGCTGCCCTGTTGTGAACTGGGTTTCCCCTGACTTCTCATGTTCGGCCATTGCAGTCCAAAGGTACTCTGGGGTCCCACTCCATGCAGGAGCTCTGTGGAGGAATTAAGTGAGGCAGAAGCTAAATGAGACAGCGGCCCTCCCCTGCTCATCGATGGCTGCAACCCCGAGAGGACCTGACTGGCCCACAGGGGAAGACCACAGCTCGCCATTTGGCAGGAGTAACAACTCTGGAGGGACAAGCCACCAGGCTTGCTAGTTGGCTAAGGAAAGCCCATCTTTGGGGACCTGGTACAGCACGGGATGTGGAGGGTCCTTTCTACATCTGGTTGTGTAATCGTTTCTTTAAAATATGTTATTTGTTTATTTATTTGTGTGCATGGGTGTTTTGTCTGAATGAATGCCTGTCCACGGAGTGCACACCTGCAGAGGTCAGAAGAGAAAATCAGATCCCCTGGAATAAGGTTACAACAGACCATGGTAAGTGGCCAGTACAGGTGCTGGGAATTGAACCCGGGGCTTTCTGGAAGATCATCCTGTGCGCTCCTGACTCCTGAGCCATCTCTCCAACCGCTCTACCTCCAGTGCTATGACATTTTCAAGGCCAAACTCTTATTTCCTATGCATTGACTAGATAAACCAGACAAATATGATTGAGAACACAATCTCCTCCTTCTCCGCATGGAGTCACACAGCTACCTTTTTGGTGTCTTCGAAGTGACTCTCAAAATATTCTTCAGGGAAACGAACACTTAGTGGCTGCTAAATATGGTCTCCTTCATTTTTGGGTGGTGTATGCAAATCTTGTTTTTCATTCCTGCGGCTGAGTCTGACAATCTCTGTTCAGAAACTTAAGGAACGATACATACACAAAGAACTTACATTTACAGATCTGCATCTTCAGGAACTGGACTCTGGTCAGCTTCCGCATAAATTCCCAGAGTCGATGAATGCTACCCAATGGGTGTATAACATATGCTTGGTATGTGTTCCCTGTGAATAAATATCCATCAATCAGTTGATGCATTGATTAATGTTTAGGGATTGTCTCTCACAGGCATTCCAGTGTATTTAATATAGACATGGCCACCATTTATGAAGGGCAGGGGACCCTCGTGTGACTCATTCCACACCCCTCACTGTCCTCACCCCTCCTCAAGCCTGTAGCAGTGCTTTGAACATGGCTAACAGCACCCATCCTATCTTGTGCACACTCTCCGTATTTGTACACCTGCCTGCCTCTGTGCTAGAATCCTGTTTCAAAGAGTCATGAGCTCTAGCTCATCTTTTATTCCTTCTAAACTCTTATGCCAGCCTCAACACCCTATGTCAGTCTCAACTGGGCAGTATTGGCCTTTCCCCTGGGCCTAACGGATGACAGTAATGTGTCAGTGACCAGAGACTCCTGACATTTTAGATACTTTTGGACGCTGGTGCCAAAAAGCTTGACTTACATCTTTGCAAGCCCGTTTTCCTTTTACACCGCGTGTTGGTCTGGATGTGCGCGTGCATTTTAAATAACCAGGCTGTAATTAAGCCAACCTATTCTTGATTTTCTAAAAATTATATAAATTATAGTTTCCTTTCTATAGCGCAAATTAAAATACATCGCTGAAATTAAAGTGGACCTATGGGAGTGCCATTAGCATATTCAAAGCCGAATGTTGATAATAATGGTGTTTACTTAACTGAAATTTAGCAGTATTCATTCAAAAACAACATGTAGCCCTAACCGCCATCCACGAAATAATGCATGTTGCTTTATGGTTCTGAACCCTAATTAGTTGGGAACAAAACAACTCCTTTGCCTCTTATTAACTATTTCCATTCTGCTGTTCCCTGTGTTACCTGAAGCAGAACACCCTTTGGAGGTGTTACAGAATTCCTGGGGTGGTGGTGGTGGTGTCTGGCCTGGAGACTGAGAAAGGATAATCCAACCTTCTTTATCCAAGTGAAAAGCAGTCCGTGTGGATACAGTTAGTTCTCTCCTCCTCCTGAGCATTGCCCTATTTATATCTGCACGTGGGTTTGCCTCCTTTGTGTGCAAATGCCTTGGTGTGAGCTAGCCAACAAGCAGGAGTTAATCGAGAGGATTTCAAGGAACGCAGTTCCTCCCGGTCTCATCCAATCTCTTCCTGGGAGAAAGCATGGCCTGAGTTCTTTGTTGGGGTGAAGTCTCTTCCATAGGTCTTTTCTCTCCTGTGGTGATGCCCCCCCCCCTTTGGGCCATCAAGTGTGGATGATAGTTGAAACCACAGCCCTTGCACTCCCCACAGAGTCTGGGCCAGATAATGAGAGGCTGCCAGTGCTGTGCAGAGCTTGGGGATGTTACCTTGTAACACACACAAGGACCCTGGGGCTCAGAGGGCCAAAGGTACCGAAATGAGGCTGTAGATCACCAACCTGGCTGATCATGGCTTCCCTCGTCCATTCCTTCAACCAACTCTGTCTCTGGGGACCCAGTGATGGCCAGGACAAGGGACTGAGAGCCACTAAGCATGACCACGTCAGTGAGGACAGGGAGTCTGATAGTGGGCATGGTCACTGTGAGGCATAGGGAGGGCTGAGAAGAACAGGGCCTGGACACAGGGTGACCAAAAGGTAAACTCTAGGCCAGTGGTTCTCAACCTTTCTAATGCTATGACCCTTTAGTACTGTTCGCCATGTTGTGGTGACCCCGCCCCCAACCATAAGATTATTCTCATTACTGCCTCTTAACTTTAGCTTTTGCTACTGTTATGAATCATAACGTAAGTACTGGTGCTTTCTGATGCTCTTAGGCCAAACCTGTGAAAGGGTCGTTTGATCCACAAAGGGAGTCACTACCCACAGGTCGAGAACCACTGCTCTAGATAGAAGGAACAGCCAGCACACAGGTTCTGAGACAGGCAGCACTCCTGAACATTTCAGGGTTGGGCAGGATGGCAACACACAGGAAGATTAGTCCTCTGGAACAGCTTCAGGAATTGGTAGGTTACTCCGCACATGAACAAGATTGTGTGGGTCCAGTCGTAGATAGAAATGCAAACGATACTGTGGCCTTCTCTGAGCACACCGTGGCACCGGGTAACTGGGTGTGGAGAAAGCAAAACCATTAAGGCCGTCTGTTAGAAAGCTGCTCAGCGTGTCCCGTCCCCCTGGTCAGGCTGGTCACCCCAGTTGAGACCCAGCCACACTTAAGCCACCCCACACAGATGACAATCTCTTAGGTGTGATTGCACCACAGGCTGATAACCCAGAGGGTGGCAATCGCTGGGTCAATGCCAGCCTCGTAAAATTGGGACAACTGAGGAGACTCAGAGGATGGAACTGAGGAGTAATGGTACCCAGAATTGCCTCCCAGGGCCTATGAGGTAAAGATCTACCTAGCTGGCTGGTGGCAGCTCATCACCTTTATGGTACTAGTCCTTAACCATGTACGTAACAGGACATGAGGGTACGAATGGGGTCAGTCACAGCTGTGCAGATGACCTTAATGAGAACTGGCCATTTGCCATCCCAGTTCTCGGGCATTGCACAAGCCTTCACACGCCTGAGCCTTCCCAACCAGTTCCCAACCAGTACTCGGACACCCATTTCTCAGGCTGAAACTGAGACTCAGCAGCATCCGGAGGCATGGTGGGGAGTGCTGCCTCCGACCCCCCTCTCTCTGTGTGGCCCTGGGTAAGTCACCTGAACTCTCTGGGGTTCACTTAGCTTCTCTGGGCAGAGGGAAGGTGAACACAGCTTGTCAGTATCAAGAGCTTACACTGTGCATCTGAAAAGCAGTGATGTTGAAGAAGAGGATTTGGAAAGGTTCGAGGGACATCTAAAACATACTAATTAGGCTTTCCGATGGAGGGGAAGCCTGCCTAATCAGGAAGTTAATCATGATGTTGTTTTAGATAGGAAATGGATCCAAAGGCCCAAATCCCAAGACCGACTCTTGAGAACTGGGATTTTTGTCTACAGGGATCATAAAAGGCCAAGGGCAATAGTCCACTCTGTGACTGGTTCTTGCAACACTGTGACTAAGTCCTTTCAAGCCTCCCAAGGAGAAAACAAAATAAAATTCATAATGGAAAGGGGGTGTAGTCTATCGCTGAGGAATGCCGTGTGAGAGTAGACACCGGAATGAGTTATCAAAGCAAGTCTGGTATTCTTCCTCTGATGGCCTTGGGAGAGATACCTACTCGAGTGTGGGTGGTTGAAATAGGATTCTGGCTGAAGCCAAGGGGAAGACACTACAAACTCACATCTTCCCTTTTTTGGTTCCTAAAACAAACCCACAAGAACTTCCAGAGAGTTTTGCTCACTGATACCTTCCAGTATTTGCGGTGTTGTGTGCTCTGAATACAGAAGGTGCTTGATAAATAGCCACCGAAGAGATCAAGGGAGACTGTAAGTTCGTCTGGGTGTTTGGAAGTGTTAGAAGCCTGTGACCGGGCGCGCTCAGTGGCTCTGGCTTACCTGTCTGCCCCCTCACACGGACCTTGGAAAGAGTGAGTCAAGTGTACTAAGGCTTCAATATTGCTGGGAAGCTGTTTCCTGGGCACACATGTGCGTGTACACACACACAGAGATACATGCACACATATACACACATGCTCCAACACATATACAAACATGCACTCACATCCACATACATACATACACACATGTGCAAGTGCACACATCACACTCTTACTCAAACTCATGCATATACACTGACACATGACACAAAAAGACATACATATACTATCCATGCTGTCTCTTGCACGCACACGCAGACACACACACACAGAGCTTCCTATGGATTTGTCATTATTTGCAAACGCAGGGTGATGAAACGCCTGTGTGACAGCGCACAGTCCTCTGTCAACGCCTTATTCATCTCTAGTGTTTCTGAGCTAACAGATGTGGGGCCACATGAGCCACTTGCAGCATGTCTTCAGCGTTCTTTCATAAGACGCAATCAGAGAAAGGGATCTAAATTACAAAAAAAAAATTTTTTTTTTCCTTTCAAAGCTCCCATGGCTGCTGCCTGAAAAAAAAAAAAATCCTGTTTATAAAAAGCCAACTCCGGGCTGGACGTCACCAGGTCCCTGGGGGTAAACACTGCCTGAGTGCTTACAAGACCATTGACTGAAACTGTCCTGTGACTCAGGGATGAGCTCAGTAAACTCGCAGAGCAGAAACACTCATTTTTGTCAGTTGCCGGGAGTTTAACTGTGTGTCTCGCCTGCCTGTTTTCAACATCAAAAGCAGTAAGAGAGACTGGGACTGATCCCAAAGGCCCCAATTCTCCAGGGAACTCCCCTTCCTCACTATGAAAAGGAGTACTCAGATCTGGACCACCCCTAATGTGAGAAGGAGGAAAAGGGACCACTTGGAAGGAGCCTTGGGGTTGGACAGGAAGCAAGCAAGTAGGTCCAATTCAAAGATGACCTGTCTCTGTCCTAGCCTCAACTGGGCCCCCTTCCCTACCCTAATCTACATTCACCTTTGGCAGCCTAGCAACCACTCTGGGAGACAGCAACTAGAGATCTCCCACAATGCTCTAGCCAACTCAGACACACCAGTCTCCATCTTAAAGATGAGAAAACAGGCTCTGGGAAGGGAGGATGAGTCTTGGGAACCACATCTCGCTACACAGGCTAGGTAGGGTGAGTCTTGGGAACCCTGGAGTTCGAGCACTTGGGTTCATAGCTCAACGATGTCCACTGAATTAGAACAGGGAATGGAGCTTTGGTGACTTGCTTTCTTCACCTTTAAAGTAGGAAGACTAATGATGCCTGCTTCATAAAATGATGAGAGCCAAGGGAATCAGGCACCACCAGCAGTGGAATGCTTAGTACACTTTGGTGCTCTTTACATACAAACCATTATCATCATCATCATCATCATCATCATCATCATCATCATCATCATTATACTGTGAGCCTCCTTGTTATGGACAGGTAGCCAATAGGTGCAGTTTCTAACCTGTTTCCCCTTTATCCAGCTTTGCACCGAGTGCCAGGGTTTTGCACAGCCTTTCCATGCAATGTCTCTATGTCTCCGATACTGTTCTCCTTCAAAACAACGAAGGCTCAAACTCTTTTTTGAAAGCCGGTGGCGACATAGGCTGTTATCCAGTGTTATGGCAGGCTCGAGGGAATGTCTCGCCTCCTTGTCTTTGTGGCGCATGATTAAGAACCAGCAGTGGATATGGGAGTGAAAAGCCTGTCTCCCTTGGAAGGCTAGAGTGGCATGATGGCATGAAGTACAAATGGTCTCTCCCTGAGGCAACCATCAACTCCAAGTAATGGCATTACCAAGTGACAGGAGGGACTGGGAAGAGGTGTCTGCGGATTCTTTGCCCAGTGTCCTTTGTGTTATTCAGGTCCCTCGCCTGTAGCAGGCGGGGAGGAGAACCAGAGAGAAACAGCCTAGCTCGGGCAGATCTGCCTTTAGCTGCTCTCTGCTGGTGGCCATTGAGCTCATGGGTCCCTGCACTGACTGCAGAGGGTGGTGGTTCAGAGATGAGTGGCTTTGGCTTCGTGCAAAGGGGGCTATCTGCATCCTCTCTAGAAGAGGCTCCTGGAGGCTCTTGCTCTGCAGTGTTATCTCCAAGGGAAACTGTTTGACATAGCATGCAGGAAGACCAGCAGAACTAATTAGGAGTTATCTACGAGGTTCTCTCACTGCCCGGAAGACACTGTGTTCCCATCCAGAACGCTACTGGCTGGAACACGGAGAGCCATCATACTTCTGAACTCAGGTGACTGACATAGTTTAAGAAAACGCTAGTAACAGAAAAATATGGACAGATCACACAAGACAAGTTTTGTTAGTAGGGCATACTGAGGCCAAAAAAAAAAAAAAATGCACCTTATGGAACAAAATTCACTCTGCAACCCAGGCATGAAACTTGGCATCTTCCTGCCTCAGCTTCCCAAATGAAGGGTTTAATGGTGCTTACCACGCAGTCCCTAAATTTCCAATCACTTTGATAGTCCTAACCTTTTCCTTGGAGAAGCAGTTGTTCCGTTTCGTCCTTCTGGGGCGAGGGAACATATATTAATTAGGTCACTTTAAATGTGTAACTGGGCTTTCTGAGTTTAGATGATGTTTTTCAAAAGATATAATCTGTTTTAAAGTGTATTACAAAAACTTCTACCTCCAGGGTTCCCTTTCTTCCTCCCAAACTTTCTCAGTAATGGTGAATTCATTATTCTTGGAAGCAGAAACTCAGAAGTTGGGAGAAATACCATGAATCCTCCCTTCCTCAATATCTGAAGAAAAACTGTTCTGCTTTTATTTGATGTGAGCTGAGTATCGCACGAGCTCAAATGCACAGCTCTGAGGTCAATACAGCAGACTCCATATTCTGGTTCTGCATCTTGCTGCAGTGACTTGGGCAAGTCAAGTACCCTCCCTAAGCCTTTGCGCCCCCCACACATATATGAAACAGAAAAGATTAGCCGTGTTCTTTCAAGTTGGCTATGAGGGACACAGTGATGAACCTAAAATGATAAAGTTGCACCTGATGCATAGAATTAAGCAATGAAAGTCATTTAATAAGTAACAATTATTGGAGATTTAATACACGGCAATAGTGTGCTGGCAGCTTCCTCTCACGCTATTTAATCATCACCATAACTTGATGGTCATTCTATTCGAGTTCCAGATGAAGGAACCAGGGCACAGCAGCTATGAAATGTGTTGAAGTACACACAGCCAGGGGTGGCAACATTGGGATTTGAATGGAAGACCAGGACCCACTGTTGTTAACCATAACAAATGGTAACATTCTTGGTGAGATAATTCAGCTGAAACACAAAGATGTCTGTACTTAAATGTTATAAAACAATCACTTTGGCATAGGTGCTTTGCCTGATCCTTTTGTGAACATAAAACCAAAGTTTCGTGAATCAGACATCAGTTGGAAAAGAAAAAGAGTTACTTCTCATAACCTGGCAATATAAACAGACTAGTGAAATGAAACATGGGTGGGTTCCCGAGTTGTAATGACCTTCCTTTCTTATGTGATAATATACAATACACTGAATACATAAGCTCAAAGCAAGATGATTTGGAAAGGAGGGTTTGGTTTTAAGCTCTTATGACCAGCCTTAATATCTGTTAAGTCGGGGCCTGGGTTGAGTGCGCCCATCTTAAACAATCATTCAAATAGTCGTATCCATTTATCTGTTCATTTGGTTTTTAAAAACCAGGGCTAGCAAAGTGATCTGTAGATCTGACATGCTGTCCCTCTGCTGCCCTGACACATGCTCTCACTTTATAAGGGACAAAGCTCACACCGTCATTTCCTTATTGGCCACCGAGGAATCGATTTCATCCCACCTGTCATAGAGAGACAATGCTGATGTTAGTAAGTATTTCTGTATGTTCTCCTGGATGAAACTGTGTTGGCAAGTTCTTACTCATCTGCAGAAGCTGAGTGGCAAGAAAAAAAAATTCTCAAATGCAAAAAAGAAATAGAAAAAAAAAAAACCTGTTAACGCCACGGCTGTCGTTTTCCAGAAAGAAATAATGGAAGAGAAAGAAAGAGCAATGATGTGGGGATTAAAGCCTTGTAGAACACTCACAAGACAGCTGCCTGTATTGGCCACCCTTGGCCCCAATGCCAGGCATGTGAGATGACCTAGAAATCTCTACCCACACTGGACTTTCTCTTCACAAATGTACTCTGCTTTCTCTCACCCCAAGGCCCTTCCTACACATGCGTTCTCTCTGAAACATCTGTCCACAGATCTTACCCCCAATCCTTGCAAGTCCTTCAGATCTGTGATAGGTGAGGCCCTCCGCTGGATATTTTGTTTTGTTGAGAGCAAACATAGTCACCACGACGATGCTTTTCTGTGATGGGCTGGACAGACTCCAGGGATTAGGAGCTAGACCTGGCTCTAGGCACCGTCATATCCCTGGATATGACAGTGCTGGAATCATGGTTGATCTTCAAGAAACAGTTTTAAGACTCTGACCATCCACTGTTTGAACCAGCACTGATACATCTCCAAAACGTGGTCCTCAGGATCTTCTCCTGTCCATATTATCTATGCCAATGGCAAATCTTCAGCATTGGCTCCACCGCTCTGTCAGGTGTGAGCTAGGCTGAAACCCATAGGTCCTCAGGTTTGTCCTGAGATACCGGGTGCGGGGACCTATTTGCCAGTTAGCATTCGTCTGGATTTCAAAGACCACACGCTCTGTGCCGTCCGAATTGGAGATCTGGTTCTTGCGTGTGTCTACAGTTAAGAGGAATTCGAACATGTCTGCATCTTCCACCCTCCACCAGCCATCACAGGTGGGAGGAAAATGACATCACAGAAGAGCATCCGCGAAGATACGCAACCATGTTTCTTGGCACATAGAAGCACATGTGGTAAATTATTTGATGTGTCTCTTGAGTAGTAGCTCTCATCCTGTCAACACACTATGAATAAAAGCTACAAGACCAGACCGGAAGAAAGTCCAAAACCATCCTGACAGGGCATTCCTTAGGACCTTCCAGCCATCTCCCAGTTGCCCACAATGCTACTTTACCTTCATGGAAATAGAAAAGCTGCGTCTGAAGACCCTCCCTGGCTTCCTTTGACATCCTCTGGACAAAGCAAATGAATCTGGCAGCAAGTTGTTCTTGACTTGATGTGTTTTGGAGTCATTTACGCGTCAATTTGACAACTCTCTCTCTCTCTCTCTCTCTCTCTCTCTCTCTCTCTCTCTCACACACACACACACACACACACACACACACACACAAGTCATTTGTTTGTTGTGTTTTTTACTCTGAATACTAACAGTTCAAATGCTTCAACTAGGGACCCTGGTTCCACCTTGGTATTCCACCCCCACGTCTCAGGGTTCTTCCTCTCCCTAGAAGAGAATCACACCCCTGCCTTCCTCCTACCCCTCCTTGCCTCCAGGAAGGATACTGTGGGGTTGGGTTCTCCAAAGACAGCAGCATTAATATGCTGGTTGTGTGCCAGCGTGGTCATTCCTTCCCTCGAACAGGTCTGCAGAGTCCCTACGTTTAAATTCTTCCTCTCCCTGAAGGGGGGGGGGTCCACCTGTAACAGCCCCCTCTCCCTCGCCTTTAGCCACCCCCAACCACCACCTCAGCTTGACTTTTCTCTGAAATGCCAAAGCAAGATGAAATTGATGAAGACGGCGTGTTCTTCCCTAATGGGGTGAGCCAGGCTCTCTGAGCACCCCCACACAGCGATCAACTCAAGGGACTTGGATTCGGAAGACCCGGTAGCAGGTTTGAACTGGACCACCAATCACCAACTGCGAGACTTTAGGCAAGTTCTTTTAGCTCTCCTGAACTCCTCTGTCTACGCTCACTGTGGCTGGCTTGAAATATGTCCTCTTGGTTTTGTTCCATGATCTACGCTGCCCATGTTTAAAGGTTTGTACTTTTTTTAAAAAATAAATAAAAAAAAAAAAAAGGAAAGGGAGGAAGAAAGTGTGTATGGGGTGTGTGTGTGTGTGTGTAAAAGTAAGGCTCTCACAGACTGGTTCCCCTCCGATGTTCTGGAAGGGCTGAGAGAGGGACTGGCCCCGGGCATCCTTCCTTCCCAGCCTGGCTTGAGAGGCCTCGGGCAGCTAGCTTCCATTAGCACCTGCCTCCCCTCCCCCATGCTCAGCCATAGCTGGGTCCAGCGAAAGCTTTTAAAGGTAGGTGAGAGTTCTTGGAAGGCTCAGCTTCCATCGGGTCCCCCCACCCCGGCCAACCCCCCTCCCCGCTCCTCCTTTCTAGACTCCTCGATGGTGCGGGAACCCCTTCTCTTACCCCCACTGTCCTCCTCCGCGAAGGTTGGTAGCGGCAATCCGCCAGCTTCCCGCGCGCTCCAGTTAAGTTCTACCACCATCCTCGGGCGTCCTGCCCTGGGCTGGTTTCCTTGCTCCCCGCTCTCTCCGCCGCCCGGGAGCTCCCCCTCGGGGCGGCGCGAGGCGGCAGCCTGCGGGGCTGGCGGAGGCGCCGGGGAAGAGGGGCGGCTGCTGCAATCCTCCCGCCCACGTGCACCGACGGCAGCGAAGCGCCAGCAGTCGCCAGGGCCCGCGCCTCCCGCGCGGGTGGGTGCTTCACCTCTGGGGCTGGTGGGGGACCGTAACCTGAGCCCCACCGCTGGGACCTCTATTTGCATAACCCGACACCCCCCCCCCTTTCTTCCCGACCCAGGCTGGAGATGAGAGTCGGGCTCCCCTCCGAGGCGTCGTCTTGCCTGTGGTCAGCGCGGGGGCCGCGGGACTGGCCGGAGCGCAGACGGAGCGGGCTGGCGCACGTGGTAAGAGCGCGGCTATTTCTTCCTTTTATACCCCCAACCCCTCGAAACCGAACTTTGCAAGGATTTTTTTTTTCAGAGGGTGGGACACCCACAGAGGTTCCACGGTCGCTGAGCGTTCTCTCCTGTCCCCTTTGAATTTGATCCCCAATTGGAAAGGAGACCTCGCACAGCGCGCGATCGAGAAACTTTCCCAGATAATGCTTTTGGGGTGTGGGGGGGGCGTTTGAAATCATGGCGAGAACCATTCCTGGGAGAACAACTTTCGCAGCTGGCAAAGGGAGAACAGCGCTGTTCAAAGAGCGGCGACAAGCCGGCTCCTGGTGACCCTGGGGCTCCCCTGACCACCGTCCTCTAAGTGGGCAGGAGCCAGCGCGCTGCGGCCGCGGGCAACGCAGGTGATGGGCGGGAGAGCGCCTGTAGCGCCGCGCTCCCTCCACGGCGTGGCGCCGTGGCTCCTGCCCGCCGGGGATCCTGGCTGCTCCGGGTAGCCTGGGTCAAGAAAGAGAACAGCCTGGCCCGAACTGGGCTGGATCCCTTCTCTGCCGGGTCTTTGGAGCTGAGAAGGGCAGGGCAGTTTCCCAGTTCGCGTCTGTCTGCTGCCCCAGGCTACGCAGGTCTCGGAGCCTCGGGCTTGGGTACCCTGCCGCAGCCGGAGCGCATCGGATGCGGGCTGGGCGCATGGGGAGGTGGGAGCCGAGTGTCCGAGTGTCCGTTTTAGCTTTCTGAAAAGTTTTTGGTCATTTAACAGGAAGATTTCTACTGGAAGGGCTTGTTTGTTTATTTATTTATTTATTTATTTATTTGCCGAGGAAAACATGTGTGGGGGCCACGGCGACCCGAAACTGTGCTATTTGTTGTCACTCGGCGCCGAGCAAGCCCTAAGCAAAAGAGGGGGACACTATTCCTGGGGTAGACCTTAGGCGCGGGTGGTAGGATGCACCCCCAGGAAAGTGTACGCATAGGGCTGTGTGTGTGTTCGGGGTGGGGTGGGGTGGGGGAGATTGTGAAAGTGAGGATAGTGTCTTCCTAGGGTATCCTGTCTGTCGCCTGGCAGGCGGGCGTACACACGCGCGCTGTCAAGAGGGAGGTGTGTGGTTGCGTAGCGTAAGGTGTGCTGAGTGGGTTTGTAAGAGGGCAGCGGAGGAGGGAGCGTGTGTAGCGGAAGTGGAGCGTGTGTGTGTGTGTGTGTGTGTGTGTGTGCGCGCGCGCGCGCGCTCGGGTGAGTGTCCAAGCCTCCATCTGGTCGCCCCCACGCAGTGGACCGCCCAGACACGCCGGGAAGGGCGCCCGCTCTGTGCAGCAGCTGGAGGGGAGGGGGCGGGCAGGGCGCGGGCAGAGGGAGGGGTGCCTCCGGCCGAGGATCTCTCTCGAAGCTCCCTTCTCTAACCCTAACCCCTACCCTCAAGTTACCTAAAATACTTAAACAAACAGCCCAGACCTGTTCCGTTTTCACTCCTGTATAAATAGCACAGACTTTCCAAAAAAGCAAGACCGCATTTACTCTTATCACCAGACACTACTTTCCACCGTGTAATTCAGAAAAAGGCAGTCAGCTTCCGTGAGTGCGGGTAATTTTTTTCTCTCTCTTTTTTTCTCTGTCTCTCTTTTTTTTTTCTTTTGCTTGCGGTTTTGAGCTGCCAAGAAAGTGAAGGAGGGGTTTGACTGTAGTGTCTCGGCAGGGCTCGGTTTCTTTCCGAAGTTTAATTTTCCGGAATGGCTCCCAAACAAGGGGCGGGGAGGCGGAGCCGCCACTACCGGATCTTCTCCTTTTTTGGAAAGTCTCGGAGAACCGGAATTCCTCCCCGCCCCAAGAGACAGAGCTGGCATCGCCGCCCGTGGGTTCACCCACGGCAGCCGCTCCAGGGTCGTTGATCGCGCTCTCCTCCCGCTGAACTGCAGTCCGGTGTATCCGCTGCAGGCAGGGGCCGAGAGCCCCAGACCCGGGCGGTTGTCCACCGGCAGCGAATCGTTCCGGGCGAGCTCGGCGGAGCCCGCGCAGCCAAGCCCGTATGCAAATTGGCCATGTGACGGCAAAAGCTGCCAGGCCCAGCCCTGTTCCTCAGTCCATATATGGGCAGCGACGTCACAGGTTGAAGACCTGCCATAAATACTCGGAGCCTAACACTTTCCGTCTGAGAGAGCAGCGATTGATTAATAGCTGGGCGAGGGGACACACTGACTGTTATAATAACACTACACCAGCAACTCCTGACTCCCCAACAGCCGGATCACAGGCAGGAGAGAGTCAGTGGCCGATAGCCATTTTTTTTTCTTTCTTAAGAAGCCAACAACTTGGTTGCTAGTTTTATTTCTGTTAGATTTTTTTTTTCTGGTGTGTGTGGATGTGTGGTGGTGGTGGTGGTCTTTTCTAAGTGTGGAGGGGCAAAAGGAGATACCATCTCAGGCTCAGTCCAACCCCTCTCCAAAAACGGCTTCTCTGGCACTCCAGGTAGCGAGGGAGTTGGGTCTCCAGGTTGTGCGAGGAACAAATGATGACCGCCAAGGCCGTAGACAAAATCCCAGTAACTCTCAGTGGTTTTATGCACCAGCTGCCTGACAGCCTCTACCCGGTGGAAGACCTCGCCGCCTCGTCGGTGACCATCTTCCCCAATGGTGAACTGGGAGGCCCCTTTGACCAGATGAACGGAGTAACTGGAGGTAAGCCGCGTGTCGTCTTCGGAGCTTGTAGGTGGGGAGGGGTGGGTGTGAGGGGCTTGGAGGCGAGGATGGGGACTTGAGGTGGACGCGCTGGCCACACTGGCTCTGAAGGCTGGAAGTGGGTGCAGGGGGAGCGGGCAAGAACAGACTAGGGCTCCCGGACCGTGCGCGCCGGCAGATGCACCTGGTCACCAAAAGCAACCCGCATGCCTGTGACTGACTCCGGGCGCGCCCAGATTTGGCTGGGCGCAGGGCTGAAGGCTCACCCTGTCCTGGTCCTTGAAGCAGGTCCATCAGCTGGACTCTGCGCTTCTGGGTTAGGTTTAAAGTACTGGGAAAGTTCGGCAGTCGGGCTAAAGCTGCGCGTTTGGAGAGCTAGGTGGCAGGGGAGCGCTTGGGAAGCGCGCGGGCAGCGCTCTCCGGGCAGAGCTCTCTCCAGGAGGATCTCCCGAGCGCTAGCGCTTCTGGTGCTGCTGGGAGGCATTACCCAACTGGAGCATCGCCCCAAAGTGAATGGGGTTAGTAAGACGAGGAGGCTGAGCAGGGCAAATAACAGCGGGAAGAGGCAAGGAGAATGCCTAGGGAGACCCGCCCTGGCACCAGTGTGCGCCGGGTTCCTTGGCGATGCAGTGTAAAGTCGTCTTCCTCAGCCCCCGGGCCTTCCTAGAAGCCCAGCCTCTTAGTCTTAGGCTAAGGCTGGGATGCGCGGGTGTCGGGCTTGGCTGAGGATGTTGAAGAGGGAAGGGAACTCTAGACTCCTTCCTCCGCTGCCTGGGTTCCTACTGGCAGTCTTCAGCTGAAGCGCAGCAGGAGGGGGGGGAGGTGGCACCAGGAATTAGCAGCAAGAACATCACCCACCCACTTACCCATTCTGGGGTTCCCCTCTCCTCGCGGCTGGCACTTTCTCCATACCGCTTGGGATTGGTCGGCTCTTTCACTGCTGTCTGTACGTTTGCCTCTCCGGTAGGACCACACGACAAAAAAAAAAAAAAGAGTGCGACAGAAGTCCGAGGCAGATGGGAAATTGATATATATTGTTGCTATTGGGTGTTTTTATTGGGGACTAGAGTCACAGATGACTGGGGGAGAGTGGCAGGAAGGGGCATGCCCTGCTTCTTGGAGATAGAGTTCTTGAGTCCCAGGCTCTGGCTAACTTCTTACTGTCTCCCCAGGCCTCAGTTTCCCCACCTGTTGCTCTGTAGTGTTGGAATCATGAAACGGGGGAAGGCCGTGTGTGTGTGTGTGTGTGTGTGTGTGTGTGTGCATGCGCACATGGGCGTGAATTAGCTCTTGTTTGTAGTCTTATTTTCCTACCTCTTCCCTGACGTTTCCCTCCCCAGATGGCATGATCAACATTGACATGACTGGAGAGAAGAGACCCTTGGATCTCCCATATCCGAGTAGCTTCGCTCCCATCTCTGCGCCCAGAAACCAGACCTTCACTTACATGGGCAAATTCTCCATTGACCCCCAGTACCCTGGTGCGAGCTGCTACCCAGAAGGCATCATCAATATTGTGAGTGCGGGCATCTTGCAAGGGGTCACCCCTCCAGCTTCAACCACAGCCTCATCCAGCGTCACCTCCGCCTCCCCCAACCCACTGGCCACGGGACCCCTGAGTGTGTGTACCATGTCCCAGACTCAGCCTGAACTGGACCACCTCTACTCTCCACCACCTCCTCCTCCTTATTCGGGCTGTACAGGAGATCTGTACCAGGATCCTTCAGCATTCCTATCACCGCCACCCACCACTTCCACCTCCTCCCTGGCCTACCAGCCACCTCCTTCCTACCCATCCCCCAAGCCAGCTATGGACCCAAGTCTCATTCCTATGATCCCAGACTATCCTGGATTTTTTCCATCTCCGTGCCAGAGAGATCCACATGGTGCCGCTGGCCCTGATAGAAAGCCGTTCCCCTGCCCTCTGGACTCCCTGCGGGTCCCCCCTCCGCTCACCCCACTCTCTACCATCCGTAATTTTACTCTGGGAGGCCCCAGTGCTGGGGTCACGGGACCAGGGGCAAGTGGAGGTGCTGAGGGACCCCGGCTGCCTGGCAGTGGGTCTGCAGCAGTGACTGCCACCCCTTATAATCCGCACCACCTGCCATTGAGGCCCATCCTGCGACCTCGAAAGTACCCTAACAGGCCCAGCAAGACACCCGTGCACGAAAGGCCCTATCCCTGCCCAGCTGAAGGTTGTGACAGGAGGTTCTCACGCTCTGACGAGCTGACCAGGCATATTCGAATCCACACGGGCCACAAGCCCTTCCAGTGTCGGATCTGCATGCGGAACTTCAGCCGGAGTGATCACCTCACCACTCACATCCGAACCCACACCGGGGAGAAGCCCTTTGCCTGTGACTACTGTGGCCGCAAGTTTGCCAGGAGTGACGAAAGAAAACGCCACACCAAGATCCACCTTCGCCAGAAGGAACGGAAGAGCAGTGCCCCCTCATCATCTGCATCCGCTCAGTCTTCAGCTTCTGGTCCTGGGGGCTCTCAGCCCGGGGGCAGCCTATGCGGTAACAGCGCCATTGGAGGACCACTGGCCTCCTGCACCTCCCGGACCAGGACACCGTGAGATGAAGCTCTGGCTGACACACTCTCCAAAGCCCCAGAGGCCCTCCATCCACTGGAGCTGCAAACACTACCACCCTTCCCTATTCCTCCCTGTGATCCTGTGATCCTGGGCAAAGGACCTTGATGGCGCCCAGCTCTGTCCCACCTTCTCACAGATGGCCTTCCTCGAAAATTTAGGCCATTTTAAGGGAGTTGACTGTCACTC